>NC_074679.1:15578478-15878478 GCF_029448725.1 Salvelinus fontinalis | reverse complement strand
ATCATTATGTAGGATGGAACACCACCTACATAGATCAGACATGAGATCATTATGTAGGATGGAACACCACCTACATAGATCAGACATGAGATCATTATGTAGGATGGAACACCACCTACATAGATCAGACATGAGATCATTATGTAGGATGGAACACCAACTACATAGATCATACATGAGATCATTATGTAGGATGGAACACCAACTACATAGATCAGACATGAGATCATTATGTAGGATGGAACACCAACTACATAGATCAGAGAAGCTGTAGGATGGAACACCGCCTACATAGATCAGACATGAGATCATTATGTAGGATGGAACACCAACTACATAGATCAGACATGAGATCATTATGTAGGATGGAACACCACCTACATAGATCAGACATGAGATCATTATGTAGGGTGGAACACCACCTACATAGATCAGACATGAGATCATTATGTAGGATGGATGCAAGTCAAGTAACATAAAATTCTGTTTTTCTTGTAACATGTCATTATACTTCATAACTTTACATAATAACTAGCATTTACGTTGGTCCTCTTGTGTTCCAAAAGGGGACACAGGCCAGGGTTTAAGGGGGGGGTAAAGGGGCGTCCAGGGGGTAGGGCATAGGGCCAGGGTTGGGGTCTTAGTCCAGTCCGACGTCGATGTCCTCGGAGATGCCCTGCTTAGTGAGAAGCCTCCATCTGTTGATGTGGTGGTTTCCTTTCTTCTTCTGGTGACAGTCAGGCCCCTCCATCTTCTGTCTCTTGTACTTTGTCCTCCTGTTCTGGAACCACACCTTCACCTGGGGAGGAAAACAGGGACATTAGAGACATCTATGTTCTGGAACCATACTTTCACCTGGGGAGGAAGACAGAGACATCTATGTTCTGGAACCATACCTTCACCTGGGGAGGAAGACAGAGACATCTATGTTCTGGAACCATACCTTCACCTGGGGAGGAAGACAGAGACATTAGAGACATCTATGTTCTGGAACCACACCTTCACCTGGGGAGGAAGACAGAGACATTAGAGACATCTATGTTCTGGAACCACACCTTCACCTGGGGAGGAAGACAGAGACATTAGAGACATCTATGTTCTGGAACCATACCTTCACCTGGGGAGGAAGACAGGGACATTAGAGACATCTATGTTCTGGACCCATACCTTCACCTGGGGACGAAGACAGAGACATTAGAGACATCTATGTTCTGGACCCATACCTTCACCTGGGGACGAAGACAGAGACATCTATGTTCTGGAACCACACCTTCACCTGGGGAGGAAGACAGGGACATCTATGTTCTGGAACTATACCTTCACCTGGGGAGGAAGACAGGGACATCTATGTTCTGGAACCATACCTTCACCTGGGGAGGAAGACGGAGAAGGTTGTATTTTATTGGACGGTTTCCTCGGGCTAGGGGGCAGTATTTGGAAGTTTTGATGAATGAGGTGCCAAAAGTAAACTGCCTGTTACTCAGGCCCAGAAGCTCATGCTCTCACTTCATTCTGAAGTATTAGTCGTCATACAAGCAACACTCAACCCTGACAAGTTTACAAGCAACACCCAACCCTGACAAGTTTACAAGCAACACCCAACCCTGACAAGTTTACAAGCAACACTCAACCTTGACAAGTTTACAAGCAACACTCAACCCTAACAAGTTTACAAGCAACACTCAACCCTGACAAGTTTACAAGCAACACTCAACCCTGACAAGTTTACAAGCAACACCCAACCCTAACAAGTTTACAAGCAACACTCAACCCTGACAAGTTTACAAGCAACACCCAACCCTAACAAGTTTACAAGCAACACTCAACCCTGACAAGTTTACAAGCAACACTCAACCCTGACAAGTTTACAAGCAACACCCAACCCTGACAAGTTTGCAAGCAACACCCAACCCTGACAAGTTTACAAGCAACACCCAACCCTGACAAGTTTACAAGCAACACTCAACCTTGACAAGTTTACAAGCAACACTCAACCCTGACAAGTTTACAAGCAACACTCAACCCTGACAAGTTTACAAGCAGCACTCAACCCTGACAAGTTTACAAGCAACACCCAACCCTGACAAGTTTACAAGCAACACCCAACCCTGACAAGTTTACAAGCAACACTCAACCTTGACAAGTTTACAAGCAACACTCAACCCTAACAAGTTTACAAGCAACACTCAACCCTGACAAGTTTACAAGCAACACTCAACCCTGACAAGTTTACAAGCAACACCCAACCCTAACAAGTTTACAAGCAACACTCAACCCTGACAAGTTTACAAGCAACACTCAATCCTGACAAGTTTACAAGCAACACCCAACCCTAACAAGTTTACAAGCAACACTCAACCCTGACAAGTTTACAAGCAACACTCAACCCTGACAAGTTTACAAGCAACACCCAACCCTGACAAGTTTACAAGCAACACCCAACCCTGACAAGTTTACAAGCAACACCCAACCCTTACAAGTTTACAAGCAACACTCAACCTTGACAAGTTTACAAGCAACACTCAACCCTGACAAGTTTACAAGCAACACTCAACCCTGACAAGTTTACAAGCAACACTCAACCCTGACAAGTTTACAAGCAACACTCAAACCTGACAAGTTTACAAGCAACACCCAACCCTAACAAGTTTACAAGCAACACTCAACCCTGACAAGTTTACAAGCAACACTCAACCCTGACAAGTTTACAAGCAACACTCAACCCTGACAAGTTTACAAGCAACACTCAACCCTGACAAGTTTACAAGCAACACTCAACCCTGACAAGTTTACAAGCAACACTCAACCCTGACAAGTTTACAAGCAACACCCAACCCTGACAAGTTTACAAGCAACACTCAACCCTGACAAGTTTACAAGCAACACTCAACCCTGACAAGTTTACAAGCAACACTCAACCCTGACAAGTTTACAAGCAACACTCGTGTTGTAATTAGGATCCTATTGATGTGAGTGCAGATTCCTTTCACCGTGATATCCTCACAAAGTTAGGTTGCTTGCAGTTAAGCCATACTTAACCATTAATGAATAGGAAATTATTAGGTTTTTTGCGTTCAACAACCATATACTATTTCAACAACAATATTTCTTAGATGACAGCCCTATTCGTCCTTTATTGCTATAGTGGCCTGTTAGATTCTCCTAATAATAAATCCTTTGGTGAAACCAAATGATTAACTTGACATTGTGATACTCTTCCACTGTTCACTAGAGAGCTGTCGCTAGGATGCTGTCGCTAGGATGCTGTCGCTAGGATGCTGTCGCTAGGATGCTGTCGCTAGGGATCTGTCGCTAGGATGCTGTCGCTAGGATGCTGTCGCTAGGATGCTGTCGCTAGGATGCTGTCGCTAGGGATCTGTCGCTAGGATGCTGTCGCTAGGATGCTGTCGCTAGGATGCTGTCGCTAGGATGCTGTCGCTAGGATGCTGTCGCTAGGGATCTGTCGCTAGGATGCTGTCGCTAGGATGCTGTCGCTAGGATGCTGTCGCTAGGATGCTGTCGCTAGGGATCTGTCGCTAGGATGCTGTCGCTAGGATGCTGTCGCTAGGATGCTGTCGCTAGGATGCTGTCGCTAGGATGCTGTCGCTAGGATGCTGTCGCTAGGATGCTGTCGCTAGGGATCTGTCGCTAGGGATCTGTCGCTCGTTTTTCAGGATAGGATTTATTATTAGGAGAATCTACTGTTTATACAGTGCATTTGGAAAGTATTCAGACCCCTTGACTTTTTCCACATTTAGTTACATTACAGCCTTATTCTAAAATGTATGTTTTTTTATTCATTCATCAATCTCAACACAATACAGAAAAACAGATTTTAGAAAAATGTTTGTAAATGTATTAACATTTTTAAAACAGATATCACATTTACATAAGTATTCAGACCCTTTATTCATTACTTTGTTGAAGCATCTTTGGCAGCGATTACAGCCTCGAGTCTTCTTGGGTATGACGCTACAAGCTTGGCACACCTGTATTTGGGGAGTTTCTCCCATTCTTCTCTGCAGATCCTCTCAAGCTCTGTCAGGTTGGATGGGGAGCATCGCTGCACAGATATTTTTAGGTCTCTCCAGGGATGTCCGATCAGGTTCAAGTCCGGGCTCTGGCTGGGCCACTCAAGGACATTCAGAGACTTGTCCCGAACATATTCCTGCGTTGTCTTGGCTGTGTGCTTAGGGTTGTTGTCCTGTTGGAAGGTGAACCTTTACCCCAGTCTGAGGTCCTGAGCGCTCTGGAGCAGGTTTTCATCAAGGATCTCTCTGTACCCTGCTCCATTCATCTTTCCCTCGATCCTGACTAGTCTCCCTGTCCCTGCAGCTGAAAAACATCCCCACAGCATGATGCTGCCACCACCATGCTTCACCGTAGGGATGGTGCCATGTTTCCTCCAGATGTAACGCTTGGCATTCAGGCCAAAGAGTTCAATCTTGGTTTCATCAGACCAGAGTAAAGTGTCTGAATACTTATGTAAATTTGATATTTCAGTTTTTTATGTTTAATAAATGTGCAAAAAAATCAGTTTTTGCTTTGTCATTATGGGGAATTGTGTGTAGATTGATAAGGGAAAAATGACTTAATCAATTTTAGAGTAAGGTTGTAACGTAAGAAAATGAGGAAAAAGTCAAGGGGTCTGAATACTTCCCGAATGCAGTGTACGTGTCACTATTTCACTGGAGACTATATGTGTCACTATTTCACTGTAGACTATATGTGTCACTATTTCACTGTAGACTATATGTGTCACTATTTATTATTATTAAGCCAATTTCTACCACTCTAAATTCCAAGCATCTGCCTCTAACCCTAGGAAGCTCTTTGCCACCTTCTCCTCCCTCCTGAATCCTCCCCCCCCACCCTCATCCCTCTCTGCGGATGACTTCGTCAACCATTTTGAAAAGAAGGTCGACGACATCCGATCCTCGTTTGCTAAGTCAAACGACACCGCTGGTTCTGCTCACACTGCCCTACCCTGTGCTTTGACCTCTTTCTCCCCTCTCTCTCCAGATGAAATCTCGCGTCTTGTGACGGCCGGCCGCCCAACAACCTGCCCGCTTGACCCTATCCCCTCCTCTCTTCTCCAGACCATTTCCGGAGACCTTCTCCCTTACCTCACCTCGCTCATCAACTCATCCTTGACCGCTGGCTACGTCCCTTCCATCTTCAAGAGAGCGAGAGTTGCACCCCTTCTGAAAAAACCTACACTCGATCCCTCCGATGTCAACAACTACAGACCAGTATCCCTTCTTTCTTTTCTCTCCAAAACTCTTGAACGTGCCGTCCTTGGCCAGCTCTCCTGCTATCTCTCTCAGAATGACCTTCTTGATCCAAATCAGTCAGGTTTCAAGACTAGTCATTCAACTGAGACTGCTCTTCTCTGTGTCACGGAGGCGCTCCGCACTGCTAAAGCTAACTCTCTCTCCTCTGCTCTCATCCTTCTAGACCTATCGGCTGCCTTTGATACTGTGAACCATCAGATCCTCCTCTCCACCCTCTCCGAGCTGGGCATCTCCGGCGCAGCCAACGCTTGGATTGCGTCCTACCTGACAGGTCGCTCCTACCAGGTGGCGTGGCGAGAATCTGTCTCCGCACCACGTGCTCTCACCACTGGTGTCCCCCAGGGCTCTGTTCTAGGCCCTCTCCTATTCTCGCTATACACCAAGTCACTTGGCTCTGTCATATCCTCACATGGTCTCTCCTATCATTGCTATGCAGACGACACACAATTAATCTTCTCCTTTCCCCCCTCTGATAACCAGGTGGTGAATCGCATCTCTGCATGTCTGGCAGACATATCAGTGTGGATGACGGATCACCACCTCAAGCTGAACCTCGGCAAGACGGAGCTGCTCTTCCTCCCGGGGAAGGACTGCCCGTTCCATGATCTCGCCATCACGGTTGACAACTCCATTGTGTCCTCCTCCCAGAGTGCTAAGAACCTTGGCGTGATCCTGGACAACACCCTGTCGTTCTCAACTAACATCAAGGCGGTGACCCGTTCCTGTAGGTTCATGCTCTACAACATTCGCAGAGTACGACCCTGCCTCACGCAGGAAGCGGCGCAGGTCCTAATCCAGGCACTTGTCATCTCCCGTCTGGATTACTGCAACTCGCTGTTGGCTGGGCTCCCTGCCTGTGCCATTAAACCCCTACAACTCATCCAGAACGCCGCAGCCCGTCTGGTGTTCAACTTTCCCAAGTTCTCTCACGTCACCCCGCTCCTCCGCTCTCTCCACTGGCTTCCAGTTGAAGCTCGCATCCGCTACAAGACCATGGTGCTTGCCTACGGAGCTGTGAGGGGAACGGCACCTCCGTACCTTCAGGCTCTGATCAGGCCCTACACCCAAACAAGGGCACTGCGTTCATCCACCTCTGGCCTGCTCGCCTCCCTACCTCTGAGGAAGTACAGTTCCCGCTCAGCCCAGTCAAAACTGTTCGCTGCTCTGGCACCCCAATGGTGGAACAAACTCCCTCACGACGCCAGGTCAGCGGAGTCAATCACCACCTTCCGGAGACACCTGAAACCCCACCTCTTTAAGGAATACCTAGGATAGGATAAAGTAATCCTTCTAACCCCCCCCCCCCCCCTTAAAAGAGTTAGATGCACTATTGTAAAGTGGTTGTTCCACTGGATATCATAAGGTGAATGCACCAATTTGTAAGTCGCTCTGGATAAGAGCGTCTGCTAAATGACTTAAATGTAAATGTAAATGTATTTCACTGGAGACTATATGTGTCACTATTTCACTGGAGACTATATGTGTCACTATTTCACGTACATTGATGCTTTGTGCTGTAACTAAAAATTAGATATATATTTTTTGTTCAGACGGCTAGATTAGCAGGCTAGATTAACAAACTAAACTCAGCAAAAGAAGAAACGTCCTCTCACTGTCAACTGCGTATATTTTCAGCAAACTTAACATGTGTAAATATTTGTATGAACATAATAAGATTCAACACCTGAGACATAAACTGAACAAGTTCAACAGACATGTGACTAACAGAAATGCAATAATGTTGCATTAAAATGCAATAAATGCAATAATACCTGAACAAAGGGGGGTCAAAATCAAAAGTAACAGTCAGTATCTGGTGTGGCCACCAGCTGCATTAAGTACTGCAGTGCATCTCCTCCTCATGGACTGCACCAGATTTGACAGTTCTTGCTGTGAGATGTTAACCCACTCTTCCACCAAGGCACCTGCATGTTCCCGGACATTTCAGGGGGGAATGGCCCTAGCCCCCACCCTCCGATCCAACAGGTCCCAGACATGCTCAATGGGATTGAGATCCGGGCTCTTCGCTGGCCTTGGCAGAACACTGACATTCCTGTCTTGCAGGAAATCACGCACAGAACGAGCAGTATGGCTGGTGGCATTGTCATGCTGGAGGGTCATGTCAGAATGAGCCTGCAGGAAGGGTACCACATGAGGGAAGAGGATGTCTTCCCTGTAACGCACAGCGTTGAGATTGCCTGCAATGACAACAAGCTCAGTCCGATGATGCTGTGACACACCGCCCCAGACCATGAAGGACACTCCACCTCCAAATCGATCCCGCTCCAGAGTACAGGCCTCGGTGTAACACTCATTCCTAAACGCAAATCCGACCATCACCCCTGGAGAGACAAAACCGCCACTCGTCAGTGAAGAGCACTTTTTGCCAGGCCTGCCTGGTCCTACGACGGTGGGTTTTTGCCCATTGGCAATGTTGTTGCCGGTGATGTCTGGTGAGGACCTGCCTTACAACAGGCCTACAAGCCCTCAGTCCAGCCGTTCTCAGCCTATTGCGGACAGTCTGAGCACTGATGGAGAGATTGTGTGTTCCTTGTGTAACTCAGGCAGTTGTTCTTGCCATCCTGTACCTGTCCCGCAGATGTGATGTTCGAATGTACCGATCCTGTTCAGGTGTTGTTACACGTGGTCTGCCACTGCGAGGACGATCAGCTGTCCGTCCTGTCTCCCTGTAGAGCTGTCTTAGGCGTCTCACAGTACGGACATTGCAATTTATTGCCCTGGCCACATCTGCAGTCCTCATGCCTCCTTGCAGCATGCCTAAGGCACGTTCATGCAGATGAGCAGGGACCCTGGGCATCTTTCTTTTGGTGTTTTCATAACTGTGACCTTAATTGCCTACCGTCTGTAAGCTGTTAGTGTCTTAACGACCGTTCCACAGGTGCATGTTAATTAATTGTTTATGGTTCATTGAACAAGCATGGGAAACAGTGTTTAAACCCTTTACAATGAAGATCTGTGAAGTTATTTTGATTTTTACGAATTATCTTTGAAAGACACCATCCTGAAAAAGGGACATTTCTTTTTTTGCTGAGTTTAGAATAAAAACTATTGTTCCAATGAAAACGCTTTAGAAGTGTCCCTTTACCTGTCCCTTTACCTGTCCCTTTACCTGTCCCTTTTACCTGTCCCTTTACCTGTCCCTTTTACCTGTCCCTTTACCTGTCCCTTTGCCTGTCCCCTTTACCTGTCCATTTTACCTGTCCATTTTACCTGTCCCTTCTACCTTGTCCCTTTTACCTGTCCCCTTATCTGTCCCTTTTACCTGTCCCCTTTACCTGTCCCCTTTACCTGTCCCTTTTACCTGTCCCTTTTACCTGATCATGATTTTGTAAAATGATTCACTGAGCTTGACAATAAATTGTAATAGTCCAATTTTGTATCATAGGCCCGATCGCTAACAGTTGGCTAATTTCAACATAAAAATATGTGTCAATATTTGTCCTATGTAGGCTTGCAAGAAAAAGCGAATGTTTTTCAGTAGACCTAATAATGAATACGCCTAATGTTTTCAATAGCCTAATAATAATAATATTAAACCCATATACGAATTATAATTGAATATTAAAAATAATAATGTTAGTAGTATTTAAAATAATGTGAATGAAGCCTGTTTAAAACGCCATGCAACAGAACGCCAGGCAACACAACGCCATGCAACACAACGCCAGGCAACACAACGCCAGGCAACACAACGCCAGGCAACACAACGCCATGCAACACAACGCCAGGCAACACAACGCCAGGCAACAGAACGTCATGCAACACAACGCCAGGCAACACAACGCCATGCAACACAACGCCATGCAACACAACGCCATGCAACACAACGCCATGCAACACAACGCCATGCAACACAACGCCATGCAACACAACGCCATGCAACACAACGCCAGGCAACAGAACGCCATGCAACACAACGCCATGCAACAGAACGCCATGCAACCATGCAACACAACGCCATGCAACACAACGCCAGGCAACACAACGCCATGCAACACAACGCCATGCAACACAACGCCATGCAACACAACGCCAGGCAACAGAACGCCATGCAACACAACGCCATGCAACAGAACGCCATGCAACCATGCAACACAACGCCATGCAACACAACGCCATGCAACACAACGCCATGCAACACAACGCCAGGCAACACAACGCCATGCAACACAACGCCAGGCAACACAACGCCAGGCAACACAACGCCATGCAACAGAACGATAAAGGGTCCCATCACTCGTATTTTGAAAAAACATACAATCATATTCTTTATTTACAACAAGTTTAATTAAAAGTTAGTCAAGATATTTTATTTCAATTAAGAAGCGTGCCTCCTGACATGAATTTATCAACTCCGAATGAGTTTGGGCTGGAATTTATTTTTATGAATTTATATAGGCCTATTCCTGAACTGTGTGTCATATACATATTTCATATAGGGTATTTTAGTAGCGTATCTCACCTGTGTTTCAGACAGACTCAGACTGTTGGACAGCTGTTTCCTCTCAGCTCCTACTACGTAATGATTATTCTCGAACGCCCGCTCAAGCCGCAAGAGCTGCGACGGGGAGAAGGCGGTGCGGATGCGCTTGGGTTTTCGGGCGAATGGGCGGTGGAGGAGCAGGCTTTCTTGAGAAACATCGTTTCCTGGGGGCAGAGAGAGAGGGGGTTTCCACTAGTTACCACATCCACAAAGTCAAAAATTGGCTATATCGTTTATGTGGCTGTGGTAACTAGTGATGACCGAGACGGAGAGAGAGGGAGAATCACACTGTGGTTTAGATTGAGTGATTTTGGTGTTTAGCATTCTTTTTAATGCTCTTACTGTTGAATGTAATTACCTGTACATCGTTACAACACTGTATATATACATAATATGACATTTGTAATGTCTTTATTCCTTTGGAACTTCTGTGAGTGTAACGTTTACTGTTCATTTTTATTGTTTATTTCACTTTTGTATATTACCTCACTTGCTTTGGTAATGTTAACATGTTTCCCATGCCAATAAAGCCCCTTGAATTGAATTGATTGACGCAATTAGAACACATAGCAACACCAGGAGCGTTTTGCTCTGCAATGAGGCGGAAACGAACACGGCACAAGGCCGAGAAGAATCCCGTGCTTCTACACCTGCATTGCTTGCTGTTTGGGGTTTTATGCTGGGTTTCTGTACAGCACTTTGAGATATCAGCTGATGTAAGATGGGCTATATAAATACATTTGATTTGATTTGATCTTAGACTAATTCAAATTATTATTTGCCCTTTTGGTTTGAGGTTAGTTTCTAAACTCTTTATGTAGTTTGAAGTAGTCTATGAAGACTTTATACAACTCTTCTGCATGTGCTGAGTCCATATCGACCTAGGGCTCAATTTAAACTGTCAATTTGATATCGTTCCAAATAGGACTGTGTGACAAATATTTTTAATAATTTACTTAACAATATTATTAGTCTACTTTATATTGAGAATAATGACATTAATCTTTCATCATAAATTAAAATTAGGCCAATACGTTAAATTATTATAAACATATTAAATTAGTCGAGTCTATTTAAAAGTGTTTGTTTTTTACAACCTAAAGAAATCTGTCTAGATTCTGAAACAAAATTCTGGTTTGAACGTTTGGGAAAAAAATAATTACGATTTTCGCACTCACTCAGAAAAGATAGTGGTTTGGATAAATTCGCAGTGGGGTTGACCGCGTAACAAAGACAATATTTCCTTTACAGATTGCCTTGTGGCCCGGTGTGTGCCGGGAAACCTTTCCAGTCGTGGGGAAATAGACCGGTTTAGGTTTGCGCTTCATCAATCTGGACCCTAGTAGCCTAAACTTTGAATAAAAACGACAGACTCCTACATATTCTATCATAGCCTAATCACATTTAATTGGATTAGGCTATAATACATGTATAATGTTATACAAATACACTAATATCAACATTGTAATGCAAACTGAAGTTTCTGTGACGCCATCACATTTTCCAAATGGAGTGATGTTAATGTTTAGCATTACTTGTTAATGCTCTTAATGTTGAATGTAATTACCTGTCACCATAATGGAATATTTGCTCTGCTTACAACTGATATTTGATGCACCACAAATGCACGCCAAACGTGTGCCGAAACGAGGTAACAGGAGATGAGACGGTCAATAACACAATTTACCTTCACTTTGTCATGGCGAGTTCCCTATTATTACTCATCAGCAATTTGATGTGTTCTGCAGACTGAACAAATATTGCTTGTTTCGTTTTTAAAGTTTGATTACATTATAAAGCGTGAAGCGGAGCTAAAGGCCACTTTAGGACCAGACGGTGCATTCGGAAAGTATTCAGACCCCTTGACTTTTTCCACATTTTATTACATTACAGCCTTATTCTAAAACGGATTAAATCGGGGGTTTTCCTGATCAATCTACACACAATATCCCATAATGACAAAACATTTCACAAAACTGTTTTTGCTTTGACATTATGGGCTATTGTGTGTAGATTGCCCAGGGAGAAAAAAATATTTAATCCATTTTAGAATAAGGCTGTAATTGAACAAAATGTGGAAAAAGTAAAGGGGTCTGAATACTTTCCGAATGCCCTGTATGAACCGCTTAAGGACCATATAGGCCCCAATATCTACATTGAATATAACTTTGACAGTATACATATTAATAATAATACCACAACCGTATAGGTTCCATACCTCTTATTTTTCCTGTTGTAACAGTTTATTTGTTAATTTGTTGCTAGTATGACAATATAGGCTGAAATGGCTGAAGGCAAGGAGTTCAACTAGCAACATAAACATCCCTACTATCTGATTGACGCTTTCCCTTTACCAAAGTGTAGCCAAGGGGGGAAATGGAACGTGGGAATGTTTTTCATAAGTACTCTATCTCATATCCACTCTAGGTATTGTTTATGTTCACCTGTGGCTGAAAAAAAGTTGAGTTATAAAGCCATAGTCCCATAACACCACAATCATTTTGTGATAAAGACAAACATGAACTGATGATTAACATACATGAAAATGAATGATTAACCCCGCCATTATTGCAGCCTAATTGTTGTCAATCATTAGTCTGTTAAATTGACATCTCTGCATTGTAGGTCACAGTTTAGTCCTTATTGTCAAAAGTACAAGCAAAGCAGCCAGAGGCATTCATTTATCCATTAACCCGGAACTTGATTTGCTTGACATTAGCTATAAATATTGATAGGCCTAAGTATTAAGACTGAGAAATGATTCAATGTAATTTTAACACACACACACACACACACACACACACACACACACACACACACACACACACACACACACACACACACTCTCTCTGTCTCTCTCTCTCTCTCTCTCTCAATTCAATTCAATTCAAGGGGCTTTATTGGCATGGGAAACATGTGTTTAATATTGCCAAAGCAAGTGAGGTAGATAATATACAAAAGTCAAATAAACAATAAAAAATGAACAGTAAACATTACACATACAGAAGTTTCAAAACAATAAAGACATTACAAATGTCATATTGTATATATATATGCAGTGTTGTAACAATGTACAAATGGTTAAAGCACACAAGTTAAAGTAAATAAACATAAATATGGGTTGTATTTACAATGGTGTTTGTTCTTCACTGGTTGACCTTTTCTGGTGGCAACAGGTCACACATCTTGCTGCTGTGATGGCACACTGTGGAATTTCACCCAGTAGATATGGGAGTCTCTCTCTCTCTCTCTCTCTCTCTCTCTCTCTCTCTCTCTCTCTCTCTCTCTCTCTCTCTCTCTCTCTCTCTCTCTCTCTCTCTCCTCTCTCTCTCCTCTCTCTCTCTCTCTCTCTCTCTCTCTCTCTCTCTCTCTCTCTCTCTCTCTCTCTCTTTCTCTTTCCAATCCTTTACCTTGAAATCTGTATCCGAAGAACCTGCTTCGTAAATCGTAAATCCCATGGGTAGAAGTTGAGTGGGTCTCGGTGTTGCGTCCCAAAGAAGTGTGCAGTGTGTTGTAGGTGGCACCCTCCTAGCTGGTGGGGGTTCATGGTCAGCCCGGGGTGGTTGACCGACTCAGGGAACACCAGCTCCGGGTTCTGATACAGAGATCTGCCGGTGGGACTCTGGTACCCGTTCATGAACGCGTCAGTGGGGTTAGAATAAGTCAGGGCCATCGGTCGGATGAGATCTTCCGTGGTTTGAGGGTTTTCTTTGGCCACCAAGGATTCTATCATAAAACAACGTTTACTCACCGATGAAAACATCTTCCTCACGTCAGGTAGTGAAATCCAGAATCAAACAGAATCTTGTTTATTCCTGTTTGTTCCAGTCAAAACAGTTCCCTCAAAAAGTCATAGTGAGCATCAACGGTGACGGTAGAGCCCCCCCGGTCCGAGGTTCTGAGCGGGAACCTCGAGCACCTTGCGTTAGGGAGGTGAGATCCATGCACGCACACCGGGAGGACACGAGGACAAATCAACGTTCTGGAATCCGGAGAACTGAGATGTGCGCAAGCGCAGCAATGCTATTATAGATTGCGCTGATTGGAAGAGTACACCTGCCAATGAGTTCTCTCATGTACCTGGCGTGCGGATTTAGCAGAAGCAGGAATAGAGTTGGAGACGACGTGCCATATAGCTACAAGTCATATAGCTACAATAGCTTCATATGAAATCAAATAGCCTAGTCGTGTTTCCTCGGCTGATTTTTTGGCTCATTCTGCAAAGATAACTGGTAAAAACGTTCACGTTGACTATCCACTCATATTTCTTGTCCTGAATATAGCCTATCACACCAAATGAATGTATAATGAAACCAGTGCTGTTTAGACTACACGTTTGAGGATGACAGTACTTTATCCATTAAAGCGTAGCCTATAATATCAATAATATGCTTATTAAAAATATGTCAAAGCTTCTATGACATAGTATTTCTGGCGCTCCATCCCGACGTGTCTAGGTTTCCTCCTGTCTCCTCAGACCTCTAGGTTTCCTCCTGTCTGCTCAGACCTGTAGGTTTCTTCCTGTCTCCTCAGACCTCTAGGTGTCCTCCTGTCTCCTCAGACCTGTAGGTTTCTTCCTGTCTCCTCAGACCTCTAGGTGTCCTCCTGTCTCCTCAGACCTCTAGGTTTCCTCCTGTCTCCTCAGACCTCTAGGTTTCCTCCTGTCTCCTCAGACCTCTAGGTGTTCTCCTGTCTCCTCAGACCTCTAGGTGTCCTCCTGTCTCCTCAGACCTGTAGGTTTCCTCCTGTCTCCTCAGACCTGTAGGTTTCCTCCTGTCTCCTCAGACCTCTAGGTGTCCTCCTGTCTCCTCAGACCTCTAGGTGTCCTCCTGTCTCCTCAGACCTCTAGGTTTCCTCCTGTCTCCTCAGACCTGTAGGTTTCCTCCTGTCTCCTCAGACCTCTAGGTGTCCTCCTGTCTCCTCAGACCTCTAGGTGTCCTCCTGTCTCCTCAGACCTCTAGGTTTCCTCCTGTCTCCTCAGACCTCTAGGTTTCCTCCTGTCTCCTCAGACCTCTAGGTGTCCTCCTGTCTCCTCAGACCTCTAGGTGTCCTCCTGTCTCCTCAGACCTCTAGGTGTTCTCCTGTCTCCTCAGACCTCTAGGTGTCCTCCTGTCTCCTCAGACCTCTAGGTGTCCTCCTGTCTCCTCAGACCTGTAGGTTTCCTCCTGTCTCCTCAGACCTCTAGGTGTCCTCCTGTCTCCTCAGACCTCTAGGTGTCCTCCTGTCTCCTCAGACCTCTAGGTTTCCTCCTGTCTCCTCAGACCTGTAGGTTTCCTCCTGTCTCCTCAGACCTCTAGGTGTCCTCCTGTCTCCTCAGACCTCTAGGTGTCCTCCTGTCTCCTCAGACCTCTAGGTTTCCTCCTGTCTCCTCAGACCTCTAGGTTTCCTCCTGTCTCCTCAGACCTCTAGGTGTCCTCCTGTCTCCTCAGACCTCTAGGTGTCCTCCTGTCTCCTCAGACCTCTAGGTGTTCTCCTGTCTCCTCAGACCTCTAGGTGTCCTCCTGTCTCCTCAGACCTCTAGGTGTCCTCCTGTCTCCTCAGACCTGTAGGTTTCCTCCTGTCTCCTCAGACCTCTAGGTGTTCTCCTGTCTCCTCAGACCTCTAGGTGTCCTCCTGTCTCCTCAGACCTCTAGGTGTCCTCCTGTCTCCTCAGACCTGTAGGTTTCCTCCTGTCTCCTCAGACCTCTAGGTGTCCTCCTGTCTCCTCAGACCTCTAGGTGTCCTCCTGTCTCCTCAGACCTCTAGGTTTCCTCCTGTCTCCTCAGACCTGTAGGTTTCCTCCTGTCTCCTCAGACCTCTAGGTGTCCTCCTGTCTCCTCAGACCTCTAGGTTTCCTCCTGTCTCCTCAGACCTCTAGGTTTCCTCTTGTCTCCTCAGACCTCTAGGTTTCCTCCTGTCTCCTCAGACCTGTAGGTGTCCTCCTGTCTCCTCAGACCTCTAGGTGTCCTCCTGTCTCCTCAGACCTCTAGGTGTCCTCCTGTCTCCTCAGACCTCTAGGTGTCCTCCTGTCTCCTCAGACCTCTAGGTTTCTTCCTGTCTCCTCAGACCTCTAGGTTTCCTCCTGTCTCCTCAGACCTCTAGGTTTCTTCCTGTCTCCTCAGACCTCTAGGTTTCCTCCTGTCTCCTCAGACCTCTAGGTTTCCTCCTGTCTCCTCAGACCCTTCCCCACGCCAAGACAGCTGACAGGGAACGCCTATGGTTTCTGAAGAGAGATCTGTCAACGTGATGTTCCCATCTTGTTGTGAGGTTGCTAGTACTTCTAATTACTATGACTGTATGTTGTTAGTACCTCTAATTACTATGACTGTATGTTGTTAGTACCTCTAATTACTATGACTGTATGTTGTTAGTACTACTAATATATAATACTGTATGTTGTTAGTACCTCTAATTACTATGACTGTATGTTGTTAGTACTTCTAATTACTATGACTGTATGTTGTTAGTACTACTAATATATAATACTGTATGTTGTTAGTACTTCTAATTACTATGACTGTATGTTGTTAGTACTTCCAATTACTATGACTGTATGTCGATATTACTACTAATTACTATGACTGTATGTTGTTAGTACCTCTAATTACTATGACTGTATGTTGTTAGTACTTCTAATTACTATGACTGTATGTTGTTAGTACTACTAATTACTATGACTGTATGTTGTTAGTACCTCTAATTACTATGACTGTATGTTGTTAGTACTACTAATATATAATACTGTATGTTGTTAGTACTTCTAATTACTATGACTGTATGTTGTTATTACCACTAATTACTATGACTGTATGTTGTTATTACCACTAATTACTATGACTGTATGTTTATGTGATATTAGATTCCCTCTCAGTTTTCTAAAGCGGAAACAAGCTTTTAAAATCAGAATTCCAGGCCCTTGGATAAATTAAGACTCATTTGGAAATCCCAACAGCGTGATAATGAGGCATAATGCAGAAAAAAGGAAAATATAATCCTCATAGCAGATAGACTGACTATAGCAAGCCTATATTATACATATTCTTTGCAATACGGTACCTCTTATATCGCCAGGCAAGTGTGATCAAACGTACATCTTTTAGTGGGGGCCAGGGCCAAAAAAGGTCGCTAATGACCTGACGGAAATGGAAACCTTGTTTGTTTGGGAATAAAGGTAGGCCTCTGAGTGCTTATATCGCCCTCATTAATTTAATAACATTACCTTTCATACGGCTTATATCGTCCTCATTCATTTACCAACATTACCTTTCATACGGCTGATATCGCCGTCATTAATTTAATAACATTACCTTTCATACGGCTTATATCGTACTCATTCATTTACCAACATTACCTTTCATGCGGCTTATATCGCCCTCATTCATTTACATTACCTTTCATACGGCTTATATCGCTCTCATTCATTTAATAACATTACCTTTCATACGGCTTATATCGCCCTCATTCATTTACATTACCTTTCATACGGCTCATATCGCCCTCATTCCTTTACATTACCTTTCATAGGGCTTATATCGCCCTCATTCATTTACATTACCTTTCATACGGCTCATATCGCCCTCATTCATTTAATAACATTACCTTTCATACGGCTTATATCTCCCTCATTTATTTAATAACATTACCTTTCATACAGCTTATATCGCCCTCATTCATTTAATAACATTACCTTTCATACGGCTTATATCGCCCTCATTCATTGACATTACCTTTCATACGGCTCATATCGCCCTCATTCATTTACATTACCTTTCATACGGCTCATATCGCCCTCATTCATTTACATTACCTTTCATAGGGCTTATATCGCCCTCATTCATTTACATTACCTTTCATAGGGCTTATATCGCCCTCATTTATTTACAATACCTTTCATAGGGCTTATATCGCCCTCATTCATTTACATTACCTTTCATAGGGCTTATATCGCCCTCATTCATTTACAATACCTTTCATAGGGCTTATATCGCCCTCATTCATTTACATTACCTTTCATACGGCTTATATCGCCCTCATTCATTTACATTACCTTTCATACGGCTTATATCGCCCTCATTCATTAACATTACCTTTCATAGGGCTTATATCGCCCTCATTCTTTTAACAACATTACCTTTCATAGGGCTTATATCGCCCTCATTCATTTAACAACATTACCTTTCATAGGGCTTACATCGCCCTCATTCATTAACATTACCTTTCATAGGGCTTATATCGCCCTCATTCATTAACATTACCTTTCATAGGGCTTATATCACCCTCATTCATTTACATTACCTTTCATTCGGCTTATATCGCCCTCATTCATTTACATTACCTTTCATAGGGCTTATATCGCCCTCATTCATTTACATTACCTTTCATAGGGCTTATATCGCCCTCATTCATTTACATTACCTTTCATAGGGCTTATATCGCCCTCATTCATTTACATTACCTTTCATAGGGCTTATATCGCCCTCATTCATTTACATTACCTTTCATACGGCTTATATCGCCCTCATTCTTTTAACAACAATACCTTTCATAGGGCTTATATCGCCCTCATTCATTAACATTACCTTTCATAGGGCTTATATCGCCCTCATTCATTTACATTACCTTTCATAGGGCTTATATCGCCCTCATTTATTTACAATACCTTTCATAGGGCTTATATCGCCCTCATTTATTTACAATACCTTTCATAGGGCTTATATCGCCCTCATTCGTTTACATTACCTTTCATAGGGCTTATATCGCCCTCATTCATTTACAATACCTTTCATAGGGCTTATATCGTCCTCATTTATTTACAATACCTTTCATAGGGCTTATATCGCCCTCATTCATTTACATTACCTTTCATAGGGCTTGTATCGCCCTCATTCATTTACATTACCTTTCATAGGGCTTATATCGCCCTCATTCATTTACATTACCTTTCATACGGCTTATATCGCCCTCATTCATTTACATTACCTTTCATAGGGCTTATATCGCTCTCATTCATTTACATTACCTTTCATAGGGCTTATATCGCCCTCATTCATTTACAATACCTTTCATAGGACTTATATCGCCCTCATTTATTTACAATACCTTTCATAGGGCTTATATCGCCCTCATTCGTTTACATTACCTTTCATAGGGCTTATATCGCCCTCATTCATTTACAATACCTTTCATAGGGCTTATATCGCCCTCATTTATTTACAATACCTTTCATAGGGCTTATATCGCCCTCATTCATTTACATTACCTTTCATACGGCTTATATCGCCCTCATTCATTTAACAACATTACCTTTCATAGGGCTTATATCGCCCTCATTCATTAACATTACCTTTCATAGGGCTTATATCGCCCTCATTCATTTACATTACCTTTCATAGGGCTTATATCGCCCTCATTTATTTACAATACCTTTCATAGGGCTTATATCGCCCTCATTCATTTACAATACCTTTCATAGGGCTTATATCGCCCTCATTCGTTTACATTACCTTTCATAGGGCTTATATCGCCCTCATTCATTTACAATACCTTTCATAGGGCTTATATCGCCCTCATTTATTTACAATACCTTTCATAGGGCTTATATCGCCCTCATTTATTTACAATACCTTTCATAGGGCTTATATCGCCCTCATTCATTTACATTACCTTTCATACGGCTTATATCGCCCTCATTCATTTAACAACATTACCTTTCATACGGCTTATATCGCCCTCATTCATTAACATTACCTTTCATACGGCTTATATCGCCCTCATTCATTAACATTACCTTTCATAGGGCTTATATCGCCCTCATTCATTTACATTACCTTTCATACGGCTTATATCGCCCTCATTCATTTAACAACATTACCTTTCATAGGGCTTATATCGCCCTCATTTATTTACAATACCTTTCATAGGGCTTATATCGCCCTCATTCGTTTACATTACCTTTCATAGGGCTTATATCGCCCTCATTCATTTACAATACCTTTCATAGGGCTTATATCGTCCTCATTTATTTACAATACCTTTCATAGGGCTTATATCGCCCTCATTCATTTACATTACCTTTCATAGGGCTTGTATTGCCCTCATTCATTTACATTACCTTTCATAGGGCTTATATCGCCCTCATTCATTTACATTACCTTTCATACGGCTTATATCGCCCTCATTCATTTACATTACCTTTCATAGGGCTTATATCGCTCTCATTCATTTACATTACCTTTCATAGGGCTTATATCGCCCTCATTCATTTACAATACCTTTCATAGGACTTATATCGCCCTCATTTATTTACAATACCTTTCATAGGGCTTATATCGCCCTCATTCGTTTACATTACCTTTCATAGGGCTTATATCGCCCTCATTCATTTACAATACCTTTCATAGGGCTTATATCGCCCTCATTTATTTACAATACCTTTCATAGGGCTTATATCGCCCTCATTCATTTACATTACCTTTCATACGGCTTATATCGCCCTCATTCATTTAACAACATTACCTTTCATACGGCTTATATCGCCCTCATTCATTAACATTACCTTTCATAGGGCTTATATCGCCCTCATTCATTTACATTACCTTTCATAGGGCTTATATCGCCCTCATTCATTTACATTACCTTTCATAGGGCTTATATCGCCCTCATTCATTTACAATACCTTTCATAGGGCTTATATCGCCCTCATTTATTTACAATACCTTTCATAGGGCTTATATCGCCCTCATTCATTTACATTACCTTTCATACGGCTTATATCGCCCTCATTAATTTAACAACATTACCTTTCATACGGCTCATATCGCCCTCATTCATTTACATTACCTTTCATACGGCTCATATCGCCCTCATTCATTTACATTACCTTTCATACGGCTCATATCGCCCTCATTCATTTACATTACCTTTCATAGGGCTTATATCGCCCTCATTTATTTACAATACCTTTCATAGGGCTTATATCGCCCTCATTCATTTACATTACCTTTCATAGGGCTTATATCGCCCTCATTCATTTACAATACCTTTCATAGGGCTTATATCGCCCTCATTCATTTACATTACCTTTCATACGGCTTATATCGCCCTCATTCATTTACATTACCTTTCATACGGCTTATATCGCCCTCATTCATTTACAATACCTTTCATAGGGCTTATATCGCCCTCATTCATTTACATTACCTTTCATACGGCTTATATCGCCCTCATTCTTTTAACAACATTACCTTTCATAGGGCTTATATCGCCCTCATTCATTAACATTACCTTTCATACGGCTTATATCGCCCTCATTCATTTACATTACCTTTCATAGGGCTTATATCGCCCTCATTCATTTTTATTACCTTTCATACGGCTTATATCGCCCTCATTCATTTACATTACCTTTCATAGGGCTTATATCGCCCTCATTCATTTACATTACCTTTCATAGGGCTTATATCGCCCTCATTCGTTTACATTACCTTTCATACGGCTTATATCGCCCTCATTCATTTACATTACCTTTCATACGGCTTATATCGCCCTCATTCATTTACATTACCTTTCATAGAGCTTATACCGCCCTCATTCATTTACAATACCTTTCATAGGGCTTATATCGCCCTCATTTATTTACAATACCTTTCATAGGGCTTATATCGCCCTCATTCGTTTACATTACCTTTCATAGGGCTTATATCGCCCTCATTCATTTACAATACCTTTCATAGGGCTTATATCGCCCTCATTTATTTACAATACCTTTCATAGGGCTTATATCGCCCTCATTCATTAACATTACCTTTCATAGGGCTTATATCGCCCTCATTCGTTTACATTACCTTTCATAGGGCTTATATCGCCCTCATTCATTTACAATACCTTTCATAGGGCTTATATCGTCCTCATTTATTTACAATACCTTTCATAGGGCTTATATCGCCCTCATTCATTTACATTACCTTTCATAGGGCTTGTATTGCCCTCATTCATTTACATTACCTTTCATAGGGCTTATATCGCCCTCATTCATTTACATTACCTTTCATACGGCTTATATCGCCCTCATTCATTTACATTACCTTTCATAGGGCTTATATCGCTCTCATTCATTTACATTACCTTTCATAGGGCTTATATCGCCCTCATTCATTTACAATACCTTTCATAGGACTTATATCGCCCTCATTTATTTACAATACCTTTCATAGGGCTTATATCGCCCTCATTCGTTTACATTACCTTTCATAGGGCTTATATCGCCCTCATTCATTTACAATACCTTTCATAGGGCTTATATCGCCCTCATTTATTTACAATACCTTTCATAGGGCTTATATCGCCCTCATTCATTTACATTACCTTTCATACGGCTTATATCGCCCTCATTCATTTAACAACATTACCTTTCATACGGCTTATATCGCCCTCATTCATTTAACAACATTACCTTTCATAGGGCTTATATCGCCCTCATTTATTTACAATACCTTTCATAGGGCTTATATCGCCCTCATTCATTTACATTACCTTTCATACGGCTTATATCGCCCTCATTCATTTAACAACATTACCTTTCATACGGCTTATATCGCCCTCATTCATTTAACAACATTACCTTTCATACGGCTTATATCGCCCTCATTCATTAACATTACCTTTCATAGGGCTTATATCGCCCTCATTCATTAACATTACCTTTCATAGGGCTTATATCGCCCTCATTCATTTACATTACCTTTCATAGGGCTTATATCGCCCTCATTCATTAACATGACCTAATAGCCCAAATAGGTGAATTCTAACCTCCACCGGACAGGTAAGAGTTGATCAAGTAGCGAGTAGGCCTGGATGGTCCGTCATAGGAATATATAGCTGATCTTGAGTTTGAGATTTTTTTTAAATTAATAGATCTACAGATAATTACTATAATGTGTTATAATTATCATCATTATATTATAAGTATGAGTAGCTACAGTGTTATTGTGAAACCTCATATTCAACAACGGATAGGCTAATAAGACAATTTTGTAATAATAAAAAAAAAAAGGGACCTAATTTTCACACATTTGTTCCACCCTTTATTGTCGTTATTGCAAGACATGTGCATCTGGTGTAGGCCATTTTATTGCAATGGCATTAACACGTTTATTTCGGGGAGAAAGAAACATCGATTGGCCTACCTTCAGAATATATATATATATATATTTTTTTTTTATAAGGTTATACTTTTATTTGATTTCAGATGGCTATGGTTATTGTGGATGTCAGGTCCCGAATATAGTCAAGTGGGTCGTAGATTAACTCGAGATTGTATCGAAATTCAAGCCTCGACGAACTCAAGACATGTATACCATGCAGTCAGCGCGGAAGGTTAAAGTGTAGCTTAGGCTACTCTCATAGGGCTTTAATAAGAAACTATATCGCGTCTCGGCTGATAATATATTAACTATTAACTGTTGTTTCAGTGGAGACATTTCAATCACTAATGCCAGTGGCTGTAGTCACAACGCATGGAGGTCAGTTAATTACTACAGCTGTTGAGCTCTGGGCTATACGGACTGACAATTTATTGGAATTATGACAATTTATTGGAATTCTGGTCATGAATAATTTCGTAATTTCCCAAGATATGACAGAATTCGCGGGCAGCTTGTGGTGTATTCCTCCAAGGACCTATGTAGCCAATGGGGTTTTTAGCTTTCACGATGTTGCTCTATTAACTTGTAAAGTTAATAAGTGTCCCCCTAAATATGCTCTAATGCTCAGAAAATCATTTACCGATGGAACGATGCTGTAGAACCACATGTCAATTGGCTGTTAAGAGCCTAAATGCTCTTAAACACAGTTTAAAGCCAGACTCGCTAAGTCTCATTAACATCATTTGTGACGATGAAAAATCTAACTGTAGTGGGCCACAAAACAAACCCAAATATCATGTAAACAAACCCAGGCAAGATTTCATAATGTCCTGTATCCGAGAGTGTTCAAGCTGCTGCTGGGCCAGCCACCCTTCCATCCAACCTGGTCTCAGAGCATTTTGTATTATTCTGTATGTAAATCCGAGAACACTCCAGTTGATAGTGTAACGACCCTGGGTTTATAAGCGCGGAAATCGACTCTGCCGCTTGAGCATGCTTTTGCGACACAGTTGATAGCGCGCCGGACCTCGGGCTAGAGGTCGAGGGTTCGAGACCTGCTCCCTGCCTGTTTCATTACAATATGATATGTTACAAATTACAATTCGTATTATATATAGCAAATTTTGTAAAACGTACAATATGTTACGAATTTGGAAAATGGTTGATATGTCACGAAATCGCACAATAAATGAGATGTTGCAAATTCTAGCTAGGTGGCTAACTTTAGGGTCAGGGTTAGGTTCAAGGGTTAAGGTTAGGATTAATGTTAGGTGAAAGGTTAGCTAACATGCTAAGTAGTTGCAAAGTACCTTAAAAGTAGTAAGTCATTGAACAGTTTCTAATTAGCTATAATGCTTAAAGTTGTGATGAGATTCAAACTCGCAACCTTTTGAGTTGCTAGACGTTTCACATTATACATTTATACCCCCACCCACCCACCCACCCCGACCAACCACCCTTAAGTAACCACCGGTCTTATGTAACCATACCAAACGTAACATATCATACTAAATGGAGAATTTAAGTACAGAATGAAATTCGAAATGCTCTGATACCAGGCTGTTCGATCAGTCAGTATCAGATAGCTTGTGTTCTCATTTAATTGTAGATTGCAACAAGCATGTTTTTACTATATTGAGTTACAAGTTACAAGTGGAGTCAGCTATGAAGGTTACAGGAGAAAAATGTAATTCTAATTTACATGAACAAGTTCAACAATACAGGCCTCCTACTGTGGTGCAACGTAGCTGATTGGACAAGTTCAACAATACAGGCCTCCTACTGCGGTGCAACGTAGCTGATTGGACAAGTTCAACAATACAGGCCTCCTACTGTGGTGCAACGTAGCTGATTGGACAAGTTCAACAATACAGGCCTCCTACTGTGGTGCAACGTAGCTGATTGGACAAGTTCAACAATACAGGCCTCCTACTGTGGTGCAACGTAGCTGATTGGACAAGTTCAACAATACAGGCCTCCTACTGTGGTGCAACGTAGCTGATTGGACAAGTTCAACAATACAGGCCTCCTGCTGCGGTTATCTGCACCATTATCTGCATGATCTCTTGCAGTGCAAACACTTGCCTACAAAAGTCACACCTCAAAAGGTTGCAATAGTAAACTCCACACCCAAGAGGAAAACAAATTGCCAGCTTGCAACTCTGGCAAAGTTTGCAAAAGCATGAACGTTTTTTGGGCTGTAGGTTAATCACCCACCGGTAGGCTATGCACATTTGCAAGCAAGGACTGTGTGTATCTATCTGTTTTCTAGCCAGCTAAATTAACTAGCTAGCTAGCTACGTTACATGACCAAAAGTATGTGGACAGCAGCTCGTCGTACATCTCATTCCAAAATCATGGGCATTAATATAGAGTTGAATCCCCCTTCGCTGCTATAACAGCCTCCACTCTTCTGGGAAGGCTTTCCACTAGATGTTGGAACATTGCTGCTATAACAGCCTCCACTCTTCTGGGAAGGCTTTCCACTAGATGTTGGAACATTGCTGCTATAACAGCCTCCACTCTTCTGGGAAGGCTTTCCACTAGATGTTGGAACATTGCTGCTATAACAGCCTCCACTCTTCTGGGAAGGCTTTCCACTAGATGTTGGAACATTGCTGCTATAACAGCCTCCACTCTTCTGGGAAGGCTTTCCACTAGATGTTGGAACATTGCTGCTATAACAGCCTCCACTCTTCTGGGAAGGCTTTCCACTAGATGTTGGAACATTGCTGCTATAACAGCCTCTACTCTTCTGGGAAGGCTTTCCACTAGATGTTGGAACATTGCTGCTATAACAGCCTCCACTCTTCTGGGAAGGCTTTCCACTAGATGTTGGAACATTGCTGCTATAACAGCCTCCACTCTTCTGGGAAGGCTTTCCACTAGATGTTGGAACATTGCTGCTATAACAGCCTCCACTCTTCTGGGAAGGCTTTCCACTAGATGTTGGAACATTGCTGCTATAACAGCCTCCACTCTTCTGGGAAGGCTTTCCACTAGATGTTGGAACATTGCCGCTATAACAGCCTCCACTCTTCTGGGAAGGCTTTCCACTAGATGTTGGAACATTGCTGCTATAACAGCCTCCACTCTTCTGGGAAGGCTTTCCACTAGATGTTGGAACATTGCCGCTATAACAGCCTCCACTCTTCTGGGAAGGCTTTCCACTAGATGTTGGAACATTGCTGCTATAACAGCCTCCACTCTTCTGGGAAGGTTTTGTACTAGATGTTGGAACATTGCTGCGGGGACTTGCATCCATTCAGCCACAAGCGTCGGGCACTGATGTTGGGCAATTGTGTCTGGCTACCAGTCGGCATTCCAATTCATCCCAAAGGTGTTCGATGGGGTTGAGGTCAGGGCTCTGTGCAGGCCAGTCAAGTTCTTCCACACCGATCTCGACAAACCATTTCTGTATGGACCTCGTTTTGTGCACAGGGGCATGATCATGCTGAAACAGGAAAGGGCCTTCCCCAAACTGTTGCCACAAAGTTGAAATCACAGAATCATCTTGAATGTAATTGTATGCTGTCGCATTAAGATTTACCTTCCCTGGAACTAAGGGGCCCGAACCATGAAAAACAGCCCCAGACCATTATTCCTCCTCCACCAAACTTTACAGTTGGCACTATGCATTGGAGCAGGTAGCGTTCTCCTGGCATCCGCCAATCCCAGATTCGTCCATCTGACTGCCAGATGGTGAAGCGTGATTCATCATTCCAGAGAACGTGTTTCCACTGCTCCAGAGCTTTATACCACTCCAGCCGACGTGTGGCATTGCGCATGGTGATCTTAGGCTTGTGTGCGGCTGCTCGGCCATGGAAACCCATTTCATGAAGCTCCTGACGAACAGTTCTTTTGACTTAGCTTCCAGAAGCAGTTTGGAACTCGGTAGTGAGTGTTGAACCCGAGGACAGACCATTTTTACACGCTCCAGCACTTGGCGGTCCGGTTCTGTGAATTTGTGTGGCCTACCACTTTGTGGTTGAGCCGTTGTTGCTCCTAGACGTTTCCACTTCATAATAACAGCACTTACAGTTGACTGGGGCAGCTCTAGCAGGGCAGGAATTTGACAAACTGACTTGTTGGAAAGGTGACATCCTGTAACAGTACCACATTGAAAGTCACTGAGCTCTTCAGTAAGGCCATTCTACTGACAATGTTTGTCTATGGAGATTGCATGGCTGTGTGCTCGATTTTATACACGGCAGCCCAATCCACTATTTTGAAGGGGTGTCCCCATACCTTTGCAGATATAGTATAGCTTGCTTCACTTACCAGTAGACAGAGTTGGCTTTCGTGATTATTATCCATAATGTCCAGCATACTGCTGGCACCGGTCGTGCTGAGAAGTCTGAAATATGGTCCAATTAGCAAATGTTGCACTAGGAAGATATTCTTAATCGTTTGTTGGAAGAAAATCATTCACAATTCAATTCCAGTTTTCATTCAGAAGCTCAAGCTAGCAACATCAAAGCACCTTTGTAACGACAGACAGACAGGAGGACAGACAGACAAACAGACAGACCCACCAGTGTTTCCTGTCTAACAGACAGACCCACCAGTGTTTCCTGTCTAACAGACAGACCCACCAGTGTTTCCTGTCTAACAGACAGACCCACCAGTGTTTCCTGTCTAACAGACAGACCCACCAGTGTTTCCTGTCTAACAGACAGACCCACCAGTGTTTCCTGTCTAACAGACAGACCCACCAGTGTTTCCTGTCTAACAGACAGACCCACCAGTGTTTCCTGTCTAACAGACAGACCCACCAGTGTTTCCTGTCTAACAGACAGACCCACCAGTGTTTCCTGTCTAACAGACAGACCCACCAGTGTTTCCTGTCTAACAGCCAGTGTTTCCTGTCTAACAGACAGACCCACCAGTGTTTCCTGTCTAACAGCCAGTGTTTCCTGTGTAACAGACAGACTGACAGACAGGACGACATGCATTTGTCTGCTAAATTACACGTTTATTCTGTATCACTCAACTCTCATTTATGAGTCCTATTAGTTGCATGATAAATTCATAAGTAAAGACTCAGAAGAAGACCCAGTGATGCCGAAACGTTGCTACTTTAAATGACTGGGAGCTTGTATATAGAGTGTGGGACTCCCTTTATTGAATAGAAAAAACACTCCTATAGGGCTTACCTATATGAATCGGGAAAGTCAATAGGATTTGATTTGATTTAATCATTATAATAAAGCATACATTATAGAACGACAATTAACAAAGAAATGTTTTAACAAAACAAGACAAACTAAATTCATACTAAATCCAGTAGATAGTTTCATAAATAAGTCGGTGCCCATTTATGAATTTGGTGCATTTAGTTGTTACCTGGATTCAAGTCCACGTTAACATTAGTAGGCATAAATCAAATTAAACTTAATTTATAGAGGCATATACACCTCTCTATTTAATTATCCAGAAAACATTGGGTTATATTTGAGTCAGAACGATTATGCAGATTGAATGTCATCAACAGTGGTTAAATCTATTAAATAGGCAAAAAAAAAAAAATAATCAATATCAATAGTATTTTATATATCGACGTTAGGTTGTGCTGAAGAAATAGTCACTCTTGATTTATATAATGTTGTCACTGCAGGACATTATCGGCCTGACAGGAAACGAACGTATACAGTGAAACATGACACACACAAGCAGTCAGTCCAACGCTACGTGCAGGTTCGTATTCTTCTAAGACCTCATCGGTGTAACTGCCTCAGCCAAAGAAATTCAGATAAAATGCAGACAATCTATACTTTGATATTTTATTAACCGCGTTGTGTTCTGTCTACTGACCAGAACAAGCTGAAGGCAGATCCACATGACGTTAGAGACACAAACTCCACACATTAACATGGGAAAACGACGCAGGTCCACTTAAAGTCAGCTACATAGACTAACAGGAATTCAAAACCTCAAATTGAGTTTGTTGTATCCCTCAGGCTTGGTTGTTGCGTATGTGATACCTGTTGCCGCTCCGAGTGCTAGGTTAACACATTTGAATGGCAGTTCACCTGCTGTTATGGTTTTGACTGCCCTCTAGTGGCGGGTTTGGAGACCTAGAGTAGTGGGCTACTCTTTATGGTAGGCCTACTCCACGTCATGGAAGGAGAACAAACACTTCAGGCTGTGAAAGCATTTTATGACGTAGGCCTAGTCTATACTGCCACCCTGTGAATCTTCATGTGTTACCATTAAACACCGTAGGTCCGTGAGACGCTATCTTAGCTAATGAGACAGTATCTTAGATAGAGGCAGGATCTTAGATAATGAGACAGGATCTTAGATAATGAGACAGTATCTTAGATAGAGACAGTATCTTAGCTAATGAGACAGTATCTTAGATAATGAGACAGGATCTTAGCTAATGAGACAGTATCTTAGATAATGATACAGGATCTTAGATAATGAGACAGTATCTTAGATAATGAGACAGGATCTTAGATAATGATACAGGATCTTAGATAATTAGACAGTATCTTAGATAATGAGACAGGATCTTAGATAATGAGACAGTATCTTAGCTAATGAGACAGGATCTTAGATAATGAGACAGGATCTTAGATAATGAGACAGGATCTTAGATAATGAGACAGTATCTTAGATAATGAGACAGTATCTTAGATAATGAGACAGGATCTTAGATAATGAGACAGTATCTTAGATAATGAGACAGTATCTTAGATAATGAGACAGTATCTTAGATAATGAGACATTATCTTAGATAGAGGCAGGATCTTAGATAATGATACAGTATCTTAGATAATGAGGCAGGATCTTAGATAATGATACAGTATCTTAGATAATGAGACAGGATCTTAGATAATGAGACAGTATCTTAGATAATGAGACAGTGTCTTAGATAGAGGCAGGATCTTAGATAATGAGACAGGATCTTAGATAATGAGACAGTATCTTAGATAATGCTACAGTATCTTAGCTAATGAGACAGGATCTTAGATAATGAGACAGGATTTTAGATAATGAGACAGTATCTTAGATAGAGGCAGGCTTTTAGATAATGAGGCAGGATTGTACATAATGAGACAGGGTCTTAGATAATGACATCAGAAAGGTGGACGAAAGATGAACGTCAATGTTTGTCATGTGATACTGAAGTATATCAAGTTGGCCACAAGGTGTCCCCTTCCTTCCATGGAGAAATCACTGATCTGACAAGGGTTGATTGGCGAAAGGAAAAGGAAATCATGCCAAAGCCATTGCCTTCTCCCATCCAATCACATCCACAAAGAGGTGATGAATTCATGAAATGGAATATGAAAGCATGCCCGTAGGGGGCATAGCGTAGGGGCATGTGGGGTGTCAGGTAGCCTAGTGGTTAGAGCGTTGGGCCAGTAACCGAAAGGTTGCTGGATCGGATCCCCGAGCTGACAAGGTAAAAATGTGTCGTTCTCCCCCTGAACAAGGCAGTTAACCCACTGTTCTCCGGTAGGCCGTCATTGTTAATAAGAATTTGTTCTTAACTGACTTGCCTAGTTAAATAAAGGGTAAATCAAGGTAAAAAAATTTGCCCCCTTCATATTTGTCATGTTTAAAAACAAATAATAATGTTTTTTATTTTTGTTATTTCTCTGTAATGCTATTATCCCCCTAGCCATTTAATGAGGTTGTCTTTAGCTAGCCCAGATAGGTTCCCAATCTCCCGTACTCATAACTAGCTACCCAGAAGCCATTTCAGGATATCAAGTTAGAGTAGCTAGCTTGTCTATCTTAGCTGATATAATTATTGGTAGACTTTTGAAAAACAATCAATATCTACATGCACTGAATAAGACTCACATTTCTTTCAATCTTTTACTCAGATTTAGCAGAGATGCAGAGAAGCAGATTTAGTTTCTTTAGTGAAGAACCACCAGTCAGGAGGATACAGACAGATCAAGAGGTATGTGAAGAACCACCAGTCAGGAGGATACAGACAGATCAAGAGGTATGTGAAGAACCACCAGTCAGGAGGATACAGACAGATCAAGAGGTATGCTTAGATATGCAGAAAAATTTACTTTTATACTCATACCCGAATACGGGTTAAAAATGGGAGATTTGGGCACTGATAAATGCCTAAATTGGAATATAGTGTCTGTCCAGTAACATGTTATACATCAGGTCAGGCTGTCCAGTAACATGTTATACATCAGGTCAGGCTGTCCAGTAACATGTTATACATCAGGTCAGGCTGTCCAGTAACATGTTATACATCAGGTCAGGCTGTCCAGTAACATGTTATACATCAGGTCAGGCTGTCCAGTAACATGTTATACGTCAGGTCAGGCTGTCCGGTAACATGTTATACATCAGGTCAGGCTGTCCAGTAACACGTTATACATCAGGTCAGACTGTCCAGTAACATGTTATACATCAGGTCAGGCTGTCCGGTAACATGTTATACATCAGGTCAGGCTGTCCAGTAACATGTTATACATCAGGTCAGGCTGTCCAGTAGCATGTTATACATCAGGTCAGGCTGTCCACTAACATGTTATACATCAGGTCAGGCTGTCCACTAACATGTTATACATCAGGTTAGGCTGTCCAGTAACATGTTATACGTCAGGTCAGGCTGTCCAATAACATGTTATACATCAGGTCAGGCTGTCCAGTAGCATGTTATACATCAGGTCAGGCTGTCCAGTAACATGTTATACATCAGGTCAGGCTGTCCACTAACATGTTATACATCAGGTCAGGCTGTCCAGTAACATGTTATACGTCAGGTCAGGCTGTCCGGTAACATGTTATACATCAGGTCAGACTGTCCAGTAACATGTTATACATCAGGTCAGGCTGTCCAGTAACATGTTATACCTCAGGTCAGGCTGTCCAGTAACATGTTATACATCAGGTCAGGCTGTCCACTAACATGTTATACATCAGGTCAGGCTGTCCAGTAACATGTTATACATCAGGTCAGGCTGTCCAGTAACATGTTATACATCAGGTCAGGCTGTCCAGTAACATGTTATACATCAGGTCAGGCTGTCCAGTAACATGTTATACATCAGGTCAGGCTGTCCACTAACATGTTATACATCAGGTCAGGCTGTCCAGTAACATGCTATACATCAGGTCAGGCTGTCCAGTAACATGTTATACATCAGGTCAGGCTGTCCAGTAACATGTTATACATCAGGTCAGACTGTCCAGTAGCATGTTATACATCAGGTCAGGCTGTCCAGTAACATGTTATACGTCAGGTCAGGCTGTCCGGTAACATGTTATACATCAGGTCAGACTGTCCAGTAACATGTTATACATCAGGTCAGGCTGTCCAGTAACATGTTATACCTCAGGTCAGGCTGTCCAGTAACATGTTATACATCAGGTCAGGCTGTCCACTAACATGTTATACATCAGGTCAGGCTGTCCAGTAACATGTTATACATCAGGTCAGGCTGTCCAGTAACATGTTATACATCAGGTCAGACTGTCCAGTAACATGTTATACATCAGGCCAGGCTGTCCACTAACATGTTATACATCAGGTCAGGCTGTCCAGTAACATGTTATACATCAGGTCAGGCTGTCCACTAACATGCTATACATCAGGTCAGACTGTCCAGTAGCATGTTATACATCAGGTCAGGCTGTCCGGTAACATGTTATACATCAGGTCAGGCTGTCCAGTAACATGTTATACATCAGGTCAGGCTGTCCACTAACATGTTATACATCAGGTCAGGCTGTCCAGTAACATGTTATACATCAGGTCAGACTGTCCAGTAACATGTTATACATCAGGCCAGGCTGTCCACTAACATGTTATACATCAGGTCAGGCTGTCCAGTAACATGTTATACATCAGGTCAGGCTGTCCAGTAACATGTTATACATCAGGTCAGGCTGTCCGGTAACATGTTATACCTCAGGTCAGGCTGTCCAGTAACATGTTATACATCAGGTCAGGCTGTCCAGTAACATGTTATACATCAGGTCAGGCTGTCCAGTAACATGTTATACCTCAGGTCAGGCTGTCCAGTAACATGTTATACCTCAGGTCAGGCTGTCCAGTAACATGTTATACATCAGGTCAGGCTGTCCAGTAACATGTTATACATCAGGTCAGGCTGTCCAGTAACATGTTATACATCAGGTCAGGCTGTCCAGTAACATGTTATACATCAGGTCAGGCTGTCCAGTAACATGTTATACATCAGGTCAGGCTGTCCAGTAACATGTTATACATCAGGTCAGGCTGTCCAGTAACATGTTATACATCAGGTCAGGCTGTCCAGTAACACGTTATACATCAGGTCAGGCTGTCCAGTAACACGTTATACATCAGGTCAGGCTGTCCAGTAACATGTTATACATCAGGTCAGGCTGTCCGGTAACATGTTATACATCAGGTCAGGCTGTCCAGTAACATGTTATACATCAGGTCAGGCTGTCCAGTAACATGTTATACATCAGGTCAGGCTGTCCGGTAACATGTTATACATCAGGTCAGGCTGTCCAGTAACATGCTATACCTCAGGTCAGGCTGTCCCGTAACATGTTATACCTCAGGTCAGGCTGTCCAGTAACATGTTATACATCAGGTCAGGCTGTCCGGTAACATGTTATACCTCAGGTCAGGCTGTCCAGTAACATGTTATACATCAGGTCAGGCTGTCCAGTAACACGTTATACATCAGGTCAGGCTGTCCAGTAACATGTTATACCTCAGGTCAGGCTGTCCAGTAACACGTTATACATCAGGTCAGGCTGTCCAGTAACATGTTATACATCAGGTCAGGCTGTCCGGTAACATGTTATACATCAGGTCAGGCTGTCCGGTAACATGTTATACATCAGGTCAGGCTGTCCAGTAACATGTTATACATCAGGTCAGGCTGTCCAGTAACATGTTATACATCAGGTCAGGCTGTCCAGTAACATGTTATACATCAGGTCAGGCTGTCCAGTAACATGTTATACATCAGGTCAGGCTGTCCAGTAACATGTTATACATCAGGTCAGGCTGTCCAGTAACATGTTATACATCAGGTCAGGCTGTCCAGTAACATGTTATACATCAGGTCAGGCTGTCCAGTAACATGTTATACATCAGGTCAGGCTGTCCAGTAACATGTTATACATCAGGTCAGGCTGTCCGGTAACATGTTATACATCAGGTCAGGCTGTCCAGTAACATGTTATACATCAGGTCAGGCTGTCCAGTAACATGTTATACATCAGGTCAGGCTGTCCAGTAACACGTTATACATCAGGTCAGGCTGTCCAGTAACATGTTATACATCAGGTCAGGCTTTCCAGTAACATGTTATACATCAGGTCAGGCTGTCCAGTAACATGTTATACATCAGGTCAGGCTGTCCGGTAACATGCTATACATCAGGTCAGGCTGTCCAGTAACATGTTTTACATCAGGTCAGGCTGTCCAGTAACATGTTATACATCAGGTCAGGCTGTCCAGTAACATGTTATACATCAGGTCAGGCTGTCCAGTAACATGTTATACATCAGGTCAGGCTGTCCACTAACATGTTATACATCAGGTCAGGCTGTCCAGTAACATGTTATACATCAGGTCAGGCTGTCCAGTAACATGTTATACATCAGGTCAGGCTGTCCAGTAACATGTTATACATCAGGTCAGGCTGTCCAGTAACATGTTATACATCAGGTCAGGCTGTCCAGTAACATGTTATACATCAGGTCAGGCTGTCCAGTAACATGTTATACATCAGGTCAGGCTGTCCAGTAACATGTTATACATCAGGTCAGGCTGTCCAGTAACATGTTATACATCAGGTCAGGCTGTCCGGTAACATGTTATACATCAGGTCAGGCTGTCCAGTAACATGTTATACATCAGGTCAGGCTGTCCAGTAACATGTTATACATCAGGTCAGGCTGTCCAGTAACACGTTATACATCAGGTCAGGCTGTCCAGTAACATGTTATACATCAGGTCAGGCTGTCCAGTAACATGTTATACATCAGGTCAGGCTGTCCAGTAACATGTTATACATCAGGTCAGGCTGTCCGGTAACATGCTATACATCAGGTCAGGCTGTCCAGTAACATGTTTTACATCAGGTCAGGCTGTCCAGTAACATGTTATACATCAGGTCAGGCTGTCCAGTAACATGTTATACATCAGGTCAGGCTGTCCAGTAACATGTTATACATCAGGTCAGGCTGTCCACTAACATGTTATACATCAGGTCAGGCTGTCCAGTAACATGTTTTACATCAGGTCAGGCTGTCCAGTAACATGTTATACATCAGGTCAGGCTGTCCAGTAACATGTTATACATCAGGTCAGGCTGTCCAGTAACATGTTATACATCAGGTCAGACTGTCCAGTAACATGTTATACATCAGGTCAGGCTGTCCAGTAACATGTTATACATCAGGTCAGGCTGTCCAGTAACATGTTATACATCAGGTCAGGCTGTCCAGTAACATGTTATACATCAGGTCAGGCTGTCCAGTAACATGTTATACATCAGGTCAGGCTGTCCAGTAACATGTTATACATCAGGTCAGGCTGTCCAGTAACATGTTATACATCAGGTCAGGCTGTCCGGTAACATGTTATACATCAGGTCAGGCTGTCCAGTAACATGTTATACATCAGGTCAGGCTGTCCAGTAACATGTTATACATCAGGTCAGGCTGTCCAGTAACACGTTATACATCAGGTCAGGCTGTCCAGTAACATGTTATACATCAGGTCAGGCTGTCCAGTAACATGTTATACATCAGGTCAGGCTGTCCAGTAACATGTTATACATCAGGTCAGGCTGTCCGGTAACATGCTATACATCAGGTCAGGCTGTCCAGTAACATGTTTTACATCAGGTCAGGCTGTCCAGTAACATGTTATACATCAGGTCAGGCTGTCCAGTAACATGTTATACATCAGGTCAGGCTGTCCAGTAACATGTTATACATCAGGTCAGGCTGTCCACTAACATGTTATACATCAGGTCAGGCTGTCCAGTAACATGTTTTACATCAGGTCAGGCTGTCCAGTAACATGTTATACATCAGGTCAGGCTGTCCAGTAACATGTTATACATCAGGTCAGGCTGTCCAGTAACATGTTATACATCAGGTCAGACTGTCCAGTAACATGTTATACATCAGGTCAGGCTGCCCAGTAACACGTTATACATCAGGTCAGGCTGTCCGGTACATGTTATACATCAGGTCAGGCTGTCCAGTAACATGTTATACATCAGGTCAGGCTGTCCAGTAACATGTTATACATCAGGTCAGGCTGTCCAGTAACATGTTATACATCAGGTCAGGCTGTCCAGTAACATGTTATACATCAGGTCAGGCTGTCCAGTAACATGTTATACCTCAGGTCAGACTGTCCAGTAACATGTTATACATCAGGTCAGGCTGTCCAGTAACATGTTATACATCAGGTCAGGCTGTCCAGTAACATGTTATACATCAGGTCAGGCTGTCCAGTAACACGTTATACATCAGGTCAGGCTGTCCAGTAACATGTTATACATCAGGTCAGGCTGTCCGGTAACATGTTATACATCAGGTCAGGCTGTCCGGTAACATGTTATACATCAGGTCAGGCTGTCCAGTAACATGCTATACATCAGGTCAGGCTGTCCAGTAACATGTTATACATCAGGTCAGGCTGTCCCGTAACATGCTATACATCAGGTCAGGCTGTCCACTAACATGTTATACATCAGGTCAGGCTGTCCAGTAACATGTTATACATCAGGTCAGGCTGTCCAGTAACATGTTATACATCAGGTCAGGCTGTCCAGTAACATGTTATACATCAGGTCAGGCTGTCCAGTAACATGTTATACATCAGGTCAGGCTGTCCAGTAACATGTTATACATCAGGTCAGGCTGTCCGGTAACATGTTATACATCAGGTCAGGCTGTCCAGTAACATGTTATACATCAGGTCAGGCTGTCCAGTAACATGTTATACATCAGGTCAGGCTGTCCGGTAACATGTTATACATCAGGTCAGGCTGTCCAGTAACATGTTATACATCAGGTCAGGCTGTCCAGTAACATGTTATACATCAGGTCAGGCTGTCCAGTAACATGTTATACATCAGGTCAGGCTGTCCAGTAACATGTTTTACATCAGGTCAGGCTGTCCAGTAGCATGTTATACATCAGGTCAGGCTGTCCGGTAACATGTTATACATCAGGCCAGGCTGTCCAGTAACATGTTATACATCAGGTCAGGCTGTCCAGTAACATGTTATACATCAGGTCAGGCTGTCCAGTAACATGTTATACATCAGGTCAGGCTGTCCAGTAACATGTTATACATCAGGTCAGGCTGTCCACTAACATGTTATACATCAGGTCAGGCTGTCCGGTAACATGTTATACATCAGGTCAGGCTGTCCAGTAACATGTTATACATCAGGTCAGGCTGTCCAGTAACATGTTATACATCAGGTCAGGCTGTCCACTAACATGTTATACATCAGGTCAGGCTGTCCAGTAACATGTTATACATCAGGTCAGGCTGTCCAGTAACATGTTATACATCAGGTCAGGCTGTCCACTAACATGTTATACATCAGGTCAGGCTGTCCGGTAACATGTTATACATCAGGTCAGGCTGTCCAGTAACATGTTATACATCAGGTCAGGCTGTCCAGTAACATGTTATACATCAGGTCAGGCTGTCCACTAACATGTTATACCTCAGGTCAGGCTGTCCAGTAACATGTTATACATCAGGTCAGGCTGTCCAGTAACATGTTATACATCAGGTCAGGCTGTCCAGTAACATGCTATACATCAGGTCAGGCTGTCCAGTAACATGTTATACATCAGGTCAGGCTGTCCAGTAACATGTTATACATCAGGTCAGACTGTCCAGTGTTTTATTTTAATTTTAATTTCACCTTTATTTAACAAGGTAGGTTAGTTGAGAACAAGTTCTCATTTACAACTGCGACCTGGACAAGATAAAGCAAAGCAGTGTGACACAAACAACAACACAGAGTTACACATGGAATAAACAAACGTACAGACAATTACACAATAGAAAAAAATAAAGTCTGTATACAGTGTCTGCGTGAGGAGTGAGGAGGTAAGGCAATAAATAGGCCATAGTAGCGAAGTAATTACAATTTAGCAGATTAACACTGGAGTGATAGATGTGCAAGTAGAGATACTGGTGTGCAAAAGAGCAGAAAAGTAAATAAAAACAGTATGGGGATGAGGTAGGTGGATTGGGTGGGCTATTTACAGATGGGCTGTGTACAGCTGCAGCGATCGGTTAGCTGCTCAGATAGCTGATGTTTAAAGCTAGTAAGGGAAATATAAGTCTCCAACTTCAGCAATTTTTGCATTTCGTTCCAGTCATTGGCTGCAGAGAACTGAAAGGAAAGGTGGCCAAAGGAGGTGTTGGCTTTGGGGATGACCAGCGAGATATACCTGCTGGAGCGCGTGCTACGGGTGGGTGTTGTTATCGTGACCAGTGAGCTGAGATAAGGCGGAGCTTTACCTAGCAAAGACTTATAAAAGTAACATGCTATACATCAGGTCAGAGCTCTGGTTCTGTTCTTCACAGCTCTGTATGGGGGTTTTGACTGACAGCTGTTCTGAACTTGAGCACCACGTGACAGGAAGTTGCCCTCATCCTTCCTGCTAACTGGGAAACTTTAGCAAATGTGTTGTTGTCTGAGTGAGATAAATGCTGTAAGTTAAGAGGACTTGATGTATATTTTGAAAGATGAGATGTTGAAGATCATAATAAATACCGCTTTGATGTTATACACCCGGGAATCCAAATGAGCCTGTGTTTGATCTACAGTCATCAACAGATTGGACCTGTGTTTGATAGACAGTCACCAACAGATTGATCTTGTTTTTGTTTATTGTGAAGGAAATTCACCATGGCAACACACACCTGAATGTACTAATGAATACGTTCTATACTCACCATAATGATCTGTTTCTCTGAATGGCCTTGTGAAAGCCTAACACTGTAAAAGCGTATTTTAGAACGTAGCTAGTCATGTTGGCAATAGAACAAGCTTTTAAATGACGCCCACCTGACCCAGATTGAGATTTATAACGGACAATTCTAGGATTGCGTAAACAACAACAGTAATTGTGTGAGGGCGGGGCATGCAGGGTTGTGTTCCAAACTAAACTACAGGTGTTCCTGCTCTAGTTCCTCAACGGCACAGCTAGGAGAGATCAACAAAGTACCTTAGAGTTGAACACTCTTCTTTGGGTCATAAAAGTGCATTGAAATGAGTTAGGAACTGTGCACACTTTGGAGAGGTGTGTGTCCACTTGGAGACATCAGTTAGTCCTCTTACTCAAACCGTTGTCATTTCTTTGTCTTAAGTTGTACCTACCACATATTTTCCAGGAATAGTCTTATGTTACTGAATGTATCTAGAGTATTTTCAGATTTCATTATCAACAAATGTGGGGAAAAGTACAGTAAATGTAAAATGCACATAAAATCAACAGTGTAATGTTTGGATTCAGTCGTGTCAGTTGAACTGTTGTGAACTCATCTTTGGGTCTCATAACTTTCCCATCATCTCCAAACTGTTCTCTTTCAATTGCTACCATGGTCATGCATGTGCTGTTCATATTGCTTCTGTAAGAAACATTTTTAATTTAGCCCCCTATCCATATAGACCAATTTAGCCCCCTATCCATATAGACCAATTTAGCCCCCTATCCATATAGACCAATTTAGCCCCCTATCCATATAGACCAATTTAGCCCCCTATCCATATAGACCAATTTAGCCCCCTAGCCATACAGGCTAATTTAGCCCCTATCCATACAGGCTAATTTAGCCCCCTATCCATACAGGCTAATTTAGCCCCCTATCCATACAGGCTAATTTAGCCCCCTATCCATACAGGCTAATTTAGCCCCCTGTCCATACAGGCTAATTTAGCCCCCTATCCATACAGGCTAATTTAGCCCCCTATCCATACAGGCTAATTTAGCCCCTTGTCCATACAGGCTAATTTAGCCCCCTATCCATACAGGCTAATTTAGCCCCCTATCCATACAGGCTAATTTAGCCCCCTATCCATACAGGCTAATTTAGCCCCCTATCCATACAGGCTAATTTAGCCCCCTATCCATACAGGCTAATTTAGCCCCCTATCCATACAGGCTAATTTAGCCCCCTATCCATACAGGCTAATTTAGCCCCCTATCCATACAGGCTAATTTAGCCCCCTATCCATACAGGCTAATTTAGCCCCCTATCCATACAGGCTAATTTAGCCCCCTATCCATACAGGCTAATTTAGCCCCTTATCCATACAGGCTAATTTAGCCCCTTATCCATACAGGCTAATTTAGCCGTATCCATACAGGCTAATTTAGCCCCCCATCCATACAGGCTAATTTAGCCCCCTGTCCATACAGGCTAATTTAGCCCCCTGTCCATACAGGCTAATTTAGCCCCCTATCCATACAGGCTAATTTAGCCCCCTATCCATACAGGCTAATTTAGCCCCCTATCCATACAGGCTAATTTAGCCCCTTATCCACACAGGCTAATTTAGCCCCCTATCCATACAGGCTAATTTAGCCCCCTGCCCATACAGGCTAATTTAGCCCCCTATCCATACAGGCTAATTTAGCCCCCTATCCATACAGGCTAATTTAGCCCCCTATCCATACAGGCTAATTTAGTCCCCTATCCATACAGGCTAATTTAGCCCCTTATCCATACAGGCTAATTTAGCCCCTTATCCATACAGGCTAATTTAGCCCCCTATCCATACAGGCTAATTTAGCCCCCTATCCATACAGGCTAATTTAGCCCCCTGTCCATACAGGCTAATTTAGCCCCCTATCCATACAGGCTAATTTAGCCCCCTATCCATACAGGCTAATTTAGCCCCCTATCCATACAGGCTAATTTAGCCCCCTATCCATACAGGCTAATTTAGCCCCCTATCCATACAGGCTAATTTAGCCCCCTATCCATACAGGCTAATTTAGCCCCCTATCCATACAGGCTAATTTATCCCCCTATCCATACAGGCTAATTTAGCCGTATCCATACAGGCTAATTCCTGTATGGAGTGTAAAGGGATAAGCATAATGGGTATGGTTCTAGATTGCAGGAAAAAAACTGTTTCAGGTATTTGAAAAACGCAAAATTCTCCAGCTGTCCATCCTCACTGCCAGGTCGCAATTGTAAATGAGAACGTGTTCTCAATTTGCCTACCTGGTTAAATAAAGGTGAAATAAAAAATAAATAAAATTTGTGCTCAGAGTTTTGTGTTGCATGACACCCAGGTTAAAAGAAAGTTGCATTTGACTCATATTCAAATCTTTTGAATTGGCCTAAAACATCGGCTTCCACAGTCTATATATTAGACAAAGCATTACAATGAATTGGGTTAATATAATGAGGCCTACATTTACAAAGAACATTTGTTTGAAAATGTGTTTAAAAAATAATGTGTTTCTGGCATACAAGTGTATTCGTTGGAGAAGCATGCATGGGTTTTAAGTATAGGCTGTTATTTTCATGTGGATGTCAGGTGTCTTTACATAATGTCAGATTTACATTAAGTTTACATTTTAATTTTTATTATTGGTCTTAAGGCAGTATCATGAAAGAGGCTCAGTGTTCCTATTCTGGCAATATAAATAGACCCATAATTAAGTTAACATAATTACAACACGTTAAAAATGAAATCTAATTTCACAAAAAGCTGTTAATGTCTAGTTTACGATGCGCCATTATCCTGTATTCTATACATACGCCTATAAAAATAGAATGACCTCATTGATAGTCACTTGGCATCTTCAGTTAGCACCGTCGTACTGATGAATTGTAATGGGAGTTGTGAATGGCAGCAAACATAGAAAGCTCTGGTGAAAGAGCGGACAATCATTCAGTAGCCATGGCGAGAGGACGCGATCAGAGCCTGGGTCCCAGGCCGTGTGTGACCCGCTCACACCTTCACATCCAATCATTCATTAATAAACTAATTGGCGGTTTGTTTCGCATTAGCTCTGTGTGTTCAGCTAATCTATTCCACCTGGGAATGTTCACCCCGTCAGAAGTAGAAGGGTTCCGCCTGCATTAGAAACTAAACGTTTATCCCGCAACCTCGCAGGCTCAGCTCCACCACTCCCCCCTGGGGGCCGGAATACAGCCGGGTAAAGAATATGCTTGGTGTTCGTTACGCTGTTAAATCTGGAGCAGTTAAGAATGGCAGTTCCCACAGATGGTGTGAGTTATGGATTTATTAAGAAGGTTTAAGCTCATTGTCAATGGCACAAAAAAAAAAAACTTAGACAGTGACAGAAGATATAAGCAAACCTCTGTCTCTGCTGCCGGCCTATTTTGTTTTATTTATTTAACCATTATTTTAGCAGGTAAATTGACTGAGAACACATTCTCATTTACAGCAACGACCTGGAGAATAGTTACAGGGGAGAGGAGAGGGGGGGGGGGGGGTGAATGAGCCAATTGGAATCTCTCCATCCATTCAGTCCGTTGTTTGTTTTTGGCACTTGACCTGCTACTTCACTGTCGGTGTTCTGCCTATGAATGGCGCTGAGGACTGGAACGACGCTACTTCCTGCAGGAGAAAGAGAGAGACGTATAGAAATGATGCTCGGGTCGTTCTCCAAAACGGGCGGTTTAAAGCGACTCTCCCCTTGTGGTCCCCGTACCACGCCTTGGCCACGTGTTAAAAAGTCTTTGTGCGTCCCCAAAATGAAACCTTTTTGACAATGACACAAAAGAACTGCCTCTACTTCAAACGATTGTAATGGAAGTTAATGACTATTAGATGGAGTGGGAAGCCCCTTTGTGCCACAAATAAAATGCACAAGAAAGAGGCCTTTTTAACAATCGTCCACCATAAAACATGTCTTTGTTCAAATGTACTTTCCTATTCGACCTCGGGAACAGCATTTCGTACCTTCCCCCTTCAAAGACTATACATTAGACTTATACAATACGTCTCCATGTCTACTGATGGGATTTATTATTTTAATGTAAATAAGTGGTTCATTTTCATATCTCCAAAGGATTGGTTACCCTCAAATCAAATTATATCACATTTCATTGGTGGAATGCTTATGTTCCTTCCTCCAACAGTGTACTAGTATTTAACATTACAAAACAATACATGCAGATCCTGAAAATAAAGACATTTAGAAATATTACAACTAGCCATGTCAGAGTCCAAAATAAAAATATGTATGTATATAATGATGTGTATAGACATTATGGGCAATATATGTATATAAAATGTGTGGGCAGCATTAGTTATATAGGATGAACCAGGACTAGAATACAGTATGAAGTGGACAGCAGTAGTTATATAGGATGAACCAGGACTAGAATACAGTATGAAGTGGACAGCAGTAGTTATATAGGATGAGCCTTGACTAGAATACAGTATTATACATATGAAGTGGACAGCAGTAGTTATATAGGATGAACCAGGACTAGAATACAGTATGAAGTGGACAGCAGTAGTTATATAGGATGAGCCTTGACTAGAATACAGTATTATACATATGAAGTGGACAGCAGTAGTTATATAGGATGAACCAGGACTAGAATACAGTATGAAGTGGACAGCAGTAGTTATATAGGATGAACCAGGACTAGAATACAGTATTATACATATGAAGTGGACAGCAGTAGTTATATAGGATGAACCAGGACTAGAATACAGTATGAGGTGGACAACAGTAGTTATATAGGATGAACCAGGACTAGAATACAGTATGAAGTGGACAGCAGTAGTTATATAGGATGAACCAGGACTAGAATACAGTATGAAGTGGACAGCAGTAGTTATATAGGATGAACCAGGACTAGAATACAGTATGAAGTGGACAGCAGTAGTTATATAGGATGAACCAGGACTAGAATACAGTATGAAGTGGACAGCAGTAGTTATATAGGATGAACCAGGACTAGAATACAGTATGAAGTGGACAGCAGTAGTTATATAGGATGAACCAGGACTAGAATACAGTATTATACATATGAAGTGGACAGCAGTAGTTATATAGGATGAACCAGGACTAGAATACAGTATGAAGTGGACAGCAGTAGTTATATAGGATGAACCAGGACTAGAATACAGTATTATACATATGAAGTCGACAGCAGTAGTTATATAGGATGAACCAGGACTAGAATACAGTATATACAGTATGAAGTGGACAGCAGTAGTTATATAGGATGAACCAGGACTAGAATACAGTATGAAGTGGACAGCAGTAGTTATATAGGATGAACCAGGACTAGAATACAGTATGAAGTGGACAGCAGTAGTTATATAGGATGAACCAGGACTAGAATACAGTATTATACATATGAAGAGGACAGCAGTAGTTATATAGGATGAACCAGGACTAGAATACAGTATTATACATATGAAGTGGACAGCAGTAGTTATATAGGATGAACCAGGACTAGAATACAGTATGAAGTGGACAACAGTAGTTATATAGGATGAACCAGGACTAGAATACAGTATGAAGTTGTAATGACTGTCGCTTTCCTCATCCTCAGATGAGGTGAGGAGAGAAGGATCTTCTGACCAAAATGCGGAGTCTGGGAAATATGCCATCTTTATTATTAATTACGATGGTCACGAAACAAAAACACTTTAACAAACTACAAAATAACAAACGACGTAGAACGGAACCTGAACATAAACTTACATGGACAAACGTAAACTCACGAACAGGAACGGACATCAAAACGAACGAACAGCCAAACAGCTCCATATGTGAAAAAAACATCGACAACACGATAGACATCACAGGAGACAATCACCCACAAACACACAGTGATAATGCCCTACCTAAATATGACTCTTGATTAGAGGAAAATGCAAACCACCTGCCTCTAATCAAGAGCCATACCAGGCAAACCGAAACCAACATAGAAACAGGTAACATAGACTGCCCACCCAAAACACATGCCCTGACCAAAAACACATAAAAACTAACATAAATAGGTCAGGACTGTTACAGTACCCCCCCCCCAAGGTGCGAACGCCGGGCGCACCAGCACAAAGTCCAGGGGAGGGTCCGGGTGGGCAGTTGACCACGGTGGTGGTTCCGGTTCCGGACGCTGTCCCCATACCACCATAGTCACTCCCCTCTTCTGTCTACCCCTACCACTGACCACCCAAACATTACCTTCCCCTAAATAATCAGCTAGCACCGGAACAAGGGGCAGCACCGGGACAAGGGGTAGCACCGGGACAAGGGGCAGCACAAAAACAAGGGGCAGCACCAGGATAAGGACCATCACTGGAATAAGGGGCAGCACCGGGACAAGGGGCAGCACCGGGACAAGGGGCAGCACCGGGACAAGGGGCAGCACCGGGACAAGGGGCAGCACCGGGACAAGGGGCAGATCCCGGCTGAAGGACTCTGGCAGGTCCTGTTTGGACGGCTCTGGCAGGTCCATGCTGGCTGACGGCTCTCGACGCTCATGGCAGACTGACGGCTCTCTACGCTCATGGCAGGCTGACGGCTCTCGACGCTCATGGCAGGCTGACGGCTCTCGACGCTCATGGCAGGCTGACGGCTCTCGACGCTCATGGCAGGCTGACGGCTCTCGACGCTCATGGCGCTCTGACGGCTCTGGCTGCTCATGGCTCTCTGACGGCTCTGGCTGCTCATGGCTCACTGACGGCTCTGGCTGCTCATGGCTCACTGACGGCTCTGGCTGCTCATGGCTCGCTGGCGGCTCTGGCAGATCCTGTCTGGTTAGCGGCTCTGGCAGATCCTGTCTGGTTGGCGGCTCTGGCAGATCCTGTCTGGTTGGCGGCTCTGGCAGATCCTGTCTGGTTGGCGGCTCTAGCGGCTCCTGTCTGGCGGATGGCTCATGGCAGACGGGCGGCTTTGCAGGCTCATGGCAGACGGATGGCTCAGATGGCGCTGGGGAGACGGATGGCTCAGATGGCGCTGAGGAGACAGATGGCTCAGATGGCGCTGGGGAGACGGATGGCTCAGATGGCGCTGGGGAGACGGATGGCTCAGATGGCGCTGGGGAGACGGATGGCTCTGGCCGGATATGGCGCACTGTAGACCTGGTGCGTGGTGCCGGAACTGGAGGCACCGTGCTAATGATAAGCACCTTCCTACTAGTGCGGGGAGCAGAGACAGGGCACACTGAACTCTCAAAGCGTACTCTATACCTGGTGCGTGGTACCGGCACTGGTGGCACCTGGCTGAGGGCACGCACCTCAGGACTAGTACGGGGAGAAGTGACAGTGTGTACAGGACTTAGGAGACGCACAGGTGGCTTAGTGCGTGGGGCCGGAACTGGAGGCACCGAACTGGATACACGCACTATAGGGAGAGTGCGTGGAGGAGGAACAGGGCTCTGGAAATGCACTGGTAGCCTAGTGCGTAATATAGGCACTGTAGGTACTAGGCTGGGGCGGGGAGGTGGCGCCGGAAATACCGGACCGTGCAGGCGTACTGGCTCTCTTGAGCATTGAGCCTGCCCAACCTTACCTGGTTGAATGCTCCCGGTCGCCCTGCCAGTGCGGCGAGGTGGAATAGCCCGCACTGGGCTATGCAGGCGAACCGGGGAAACCATGCGTAAGGCAGGTGCCATGTATACCGGCCCGAGGAGACGCACTGGAGACCAGACGCGTTGAGCCGGCCTCATGACACCTGGCTCAATGCCCAATCTAGCCCTACCAGTGCGAGGAGGTGGAATAACCCGCACTGGCCTATGCACACGTACAGGAGACACCGTGCGCTCTACTGCGTAACACGGTGTCTGCCCGTACTCCCGCTCTCCACGGTTAGCCTGGGAAGTGGGCGCAGGTCTCCTACCTGCCCTTGGCCCACAACCCCTTAGCCCCCCCCCAATAAATTTTTGGGAGTTACTCACGGGCTTTTCGGGCTTCCGTGCAAGACGTGTCCCCTCATAATTCCGGTTACGAGCTTGAATCTCCGGCTTCCATCCACGTCTCCTAGCTGCCTCCTCATACCAGCGCTCCTGGGCTGTGGCTGCCTCACTCTTCTCACGAGAGCAGCGATTTCCTCCAGTTTGCGCCCAGGGTCCTCTACCAGACAGGATCTCCTCCCAAGTCCAAAAGTCCTTGTTGCTCCGTCGAGCATTTTTCCCATACCGCTTGGTCACATTTTGTTGGTGGGTGATTCTGTAATGACTGTCGCTTTCCTCATCCTCAGATGAGGTGAGGAGAGAAGGATCTTCTGACCAAAATGCGGAGTCTGGGAAATATGCCATCTTTATTATTAATTACGATGGTCACGAAACAAAAACACTTTAACAAACTACAAAATAAGAAAACGACGTACAACGGAACCTGAACATAAACTTACATGGACAAACGTAAACTCACGAACAGGAACGGACATCAAAACGAACGAACAGCCAAACAGCTCCATATGTGAAAAAAACATCGACAACACGATAGACATCACAGGAGACAATCACCCACAAACACACAGTGATAATGCCCTACCTAAATATGACTCTTGATTAGAGGAAAATGCAAACCACCTGCCTCTAATCAAGAGCCATACCAGGCAAACCGAAACCAACATAGAAACAGGTAACATAGACTGCCCACCCAAAACACATGCCCTGACCAAAAACACATAAAAACTAACATAAATAGGTCAGGACTGTTACAGAAGTGGACAGCAGTAGTTATATAGGATGAACCAGGACTAGAATACAGTATTATACATATGAAGTGGACAGCAGTAGTTATATAGGATGAACCAGGACTAGAATACAGTATGAAGTGGACAGCAGTAGTTATATAGGATGAACCAGGACTAGAATACAGTATGAAGTGGACAGCAGTAGTTATATAGGATGAATCAGGACTAGAATACAGTATGAAGTGGACAGCAGTAGTTGTATAGGATGAACCAGGACTAGAATACAGTATGAAGTGGACAGCAGTAGTTATATAGGATGAATCAGGACTAGAATACAGTATGAAGTGGACAGCAGTAGTTATATAGGATGAACCAGGACTAGAATACAGTATGAAGTGGACAGCAGTAGTTATATAGGATGAATCAGGACTAGAATACAGTATGAAGTGGACAGCAGTAGTTATATAGGATGAACCAGGACTAGAACACAGTATTATACATATGAAGTGGACAGCAGTAGTTATATAGGATGAACCAGGACTAGAATACAGTATGAAGTGGACAGCAGTAGTTATATAGGATGAACCAGGACTAGAATACAGTATGAAGTGGACAGCAGTAGTTATATAGGATGAACCAGGACTAGAATACAGTATTATACATATGAAGTGGACAGCAGTAGTTATATAGGATGAACCAGGACTAGAATACAGTATGAAGTGGACAGCAGTAGTTATATAGGATGAACCAGGACTAGAATACAGTATGAAGTGGACAGCAGTAGTTATATAGGATGAACCAGGACTAGAATACAGTATTATACATATGAAGTGGACAGCAGTAGTTATATAGGATGAACCAGGACTAGAATACAGTATGAAGTGGACAGCAGTAGTTATATAGGATGAACCAGGACTAGAATACAGTATGAAGTGGACAGCAGTAGTTATATAGGATGAATCAGGACTAGAATACAGTATGAAGTGGACAGCAGTAGTTATATAGGATGAACCAGGACTAGAATACAGTATGAAGTGGACAGCAGTAGTTATATAGGATGAATCAGGACTAGAATACAGTATGAAGTGGACAGCAGTAGTTATATAGGATGAACCAGGACTAGAATACAGTATGAAGTGGACAGCAGTAGTTATATAGGATGAATCAGGACTAGAATACAGTATGAAGTAGACAGCAGTAGTTATATAGGATGAACCAGGACTAGAACACAGTATTATACATATGAAGTGGACAGCAGTAGTTATATAGGATGAACCAGGACTAGAATACAGTATGAAGTGGACAGCAGTAGTTATATAGGATGAACCAGGACTAGAATACAGTATGAAGTGGACAGCAGTAGTTATATAGGATGAACCAGGACTAGAATACAGTATTATACATATGAAGTGGACAGCAGTAGTTATATAGGATGAACCAGGACTAGAATACAGTATGAAGTGGACAGCAGTAGTTATATAGGATGAACCAGGACTTGAATACAGTATGAAGTGGACAGCAGTAGTTATATAGGATGAACCAGGACTAGAATACATATGAAGTGGACAGCAGTAGTTATATAGGATGAACCAGGACTAGAATACAGTATGAAGTGGACAGCAGTAGTTATATAGGATGAACCAGGACTAGAATACAGTATGAAGTGGACAGCAGTAGTTATATAGGATGAACCAGGACTAGAATACAGTATGAAGTGGACAGCAGTAGTTATATAGGATGAACCAGGACTAGAATACAGTATGAAGTGGACAGCAGTAGTTATATAGGATGAACCAGGACTAGAATACAGTATGAAGTGGACAGCAGTAGTTATATAGGATGAACCAGGACTAGAATACAGTATTATACATATGAAGTGGACAGCAGTAGTTATATAGGATGAACCAGGACTAGAATACAGTATGAAGTGGACAGCAGTAGTTATATAGGATGAACCAGGACTAGAATACAGTATGAAGTGGACAGCAGTAGTTATATAGGATGAACCAGGACTAGAATACAGTATTATACATATGAAGTGGACCGCAGTAGTTATATAGGATGAACCAGGACTAGAATACAGTATGAAGTGGACAGCAGTAGTTATATAGGATGAACCAGGACTAGAATACAGTATGAAGTGGACAGCAGTAGTTATATAGGATGAACCAGGACTAGAATACAGTATGAAGTGGACAGCAGTAGTTATATAGGATGAACCAGGACTAGAATACAGTATGAAGTGGACAGCAGTAGTTATATAGGATGAACCAGGACTAGAATACAGTATGAAGTGGACAGCAGTAGTTATATAGGATGAACCAGGACTAGAATACAGTATTATACATATGAAGTGGACAGCAGTAGTTATATAGGATGAACCAGGACTAGAATACAGTATGAAGTGGACAGCAGTAGTTATATAGGATGAACCAGGACTAGAATACAGTATTATACATATGAAGTCGACAGCAGTAGTTATATAGGATGAACCAGGACTAGAATACAGTATATACAGTATGAAGTGGACAGCAGTAGTTATATAGGATGAACCAGGACTAGAATACAGTATGAAGTGGACAGCAGTAGTTATATAGGATGAACCAGGACTAGAATACAGTATGAAGTGGACAGCAGTAGTTATATAGGATGAACCAGGACTAGAATACAGTATTATACATATGAAGAGGACAGCAGTAGTTATATAGGATGAACCAGGACTAGAATACAGTATTATACATATGAAGTGGACAGCAGTAGTTATATAGGATGAACCAGGACTAGAATACAGTATGAAGTGGACAACAGTAGTTATATAGGATGAACCAGGACTAGAATACAGTATGAAGTGGACAGCAGTAGTTATATAGGATGAACCAGGACTAGAATACAGTATGAAGTGGACAGCAGTAGTTATATAGGATGAACCAGGACTAGAATACAGTATGAAGTGGACAGCAGTAGTTATATAGGATGAACCAGGACTAGAATACAGTATGAAGTGGACAGCAGTAGTTATATAGGATGAACCAGGACTAGAATACAGTATTATACATATGAAGTGGACAGCAGTAGTTATATAGGATGAACCAGGACTAGAATACAGTATGAAGTGGACAGCAGTAGTTATATAGGATGAACCAGGACTAGAATACAGTATGAAGTGGACAGCAGTAGTTATATAGGATGAACCAGGACTAGAATACAGTATTATACATATGAAGTGGACAGCAGTAGTTATATAGGATGAACCAGGACTAGAATACAGTATGAAGTGGACAGCAGTAGTTATATAGGATGAACCAGGACTAGAATACAGTATGAAGTGGACAGCAGTAGTTATATAGGATGAATCAGGACTAGAATACAGTATGAAGTGGACAGCAGTAGTTGTATAGGATGAACCAGGACTAGAATACAGTATGAAGTGGACAGCAGTAGTTATATAGGATGAATCAGGACTAGAATACAGTATGAAGTGGACAGCAGTAGTTATATAGGATGAACCAGGACTAGAATACAGTATGAAGTGGACAGCAGTAGTTATATAGGATGAATCAGGACTAGAATACAGTATGAAGTGGACAGCAGTAGTTATATAGGATGAACCAGGACTAGAACACAGTATTATACATATGAAGTGGACAGCAGTAGTTATATAGGATGAACCAGGACTAGAATACAGTATGAAGTGGACAGCAGTAGTTATATAGGATGAACCAGGACTAGAATACAGTATGAAGTGGACAGCAGTAGTTATATAGGATGAACCAGGACTAGAATACAGTATTATACATATGAAGTGGACAGCAGTAGTTATATAGGATGAACCAGGACTAGAATACAGTATGAAGTGGACAGCAGTAGTTATATAGGATGAACCAGGACTAGAATACAGTATGAAGTGGACAGCAGTAGTTATATAGGATGAACCAGGACTAGAATACAGTATTATACATATGAAGTGGACAGCAGTAGTTATATAGGATGAACCAGGACTAGAATACAGTATGAAGTGGACAGCAGTAGTTATATAGGATGAACCAGGACTAGAATACAGTATGAAGTGGACAGCAGTAGTTATATAGGATGAACCAGGACTAGAATACAGTATTATACATATGAAGTGGACAGCAGTAGTTATATAGGATGAACCAGGACTAGAATACAGTATGAAGTGGACAGCAGTAGTTATATAGGATGAATCAGGACTAGAATACAGTATGAAGTGGACAGCAGTAGTTATATAGGATGAACCAGGACTAGAATACAGTATGAAGTGGACAGCAGTAGTTATATAGGATGAATCAGGACTAGAATACAGTATGAAGTGGACAGCAGTAGTTATATAGGATGAACCAGGACTAGAATACAGTATGAAGTGGACAGCAGTAGTTATATAGGATGAATCAGGACTAGAATACAGTATGAAGTAGACAGCAGTAGTTATATAGGATGAACCAGGACTAGAACACAGTATTATACATATGAAGTGGACAGCAGTAGTTATATAGGATGAACCAGGACTAGAATACAGTATGAAGTGGACAGCAGTAGTTATATAGGATGAACCAGGACTAGAATACAGTATGAAGTGGACAGCAGTAGTTATATAGGATGAACCAGGACTAGAATACAGTATTATACATATGAAGTGGACAGCAGTAGTTATATAGGATGAACCAGGACTAGAATACAGTATGAAGTGGACAGCAGTAGTTATATAGGATGAACCAGGACTAGAATACAGTATGAAGTGGACAGCAGTAGTTATATAGGATGAACCAGGACTAGAATACATATGAAGTGGACAGCAGTAGTTATATAGGATGAACCAGGACTAGAATACAGTATGAAGTGGACAGCAGTAGTTATATAGGATGAACCAGGACTAGAATACAGTATGAAGTGGACAGCAGTAGTTATATAGGATGAACCAGGACTAGAATACAGTATGAAGTGGACAGCAGTAGTTATATAGGATGAACCAGGACTAGAATACAGTATGAAGTGGACAGCAGTAGTTATATAGGATGAACCAGGACTAGAATACAGTATGAAGTGGACAGCAGTAGTTATATAGGATGAACCAGGACTAGAATACAGTATTATACATATGAAGTGGACAGCAGTAGTTATATAGGATGAACCAGGACTAGAATACAGTATGAAGTGGACAGCAGTAGTTATATAGGATGAACCAGGACTAGAATACAGTATGAAGTGGACAGCAGTAGTTATATAGGATGAACCAGGACTAGAATACAGTATTATACATATGAAGTGGACCGCAGTAGTTATATAGGATGAACCAGGACTAGAATACAGTATGAAGTGGACAGCAGTAGTTATATAGGATGAACCAGGACTAGAATACAGTATGAAGTGGACAGCAGTAGTTATATAGGATGAACCAGGACTAGAATACAGTATGAAGTGGACAGCAGTAGTTATATAGGATGAACCAGGACTAGAATACAGTATGAAGTGGACAGCAGTAGTTATATAGGATGAACCAGGACTAGAATACAGTATTATACATATGAAGTGGACAGCAGTAGTTATATAGGATGAACCAGGACTAGAATACAGTATGAAGTGGACAGCAGTAGTTATATAGGATGAACCAGGACTAGAATACAGTATGAAGTGGACAGCAGTAGTTATATAGGATGAACCAGGACTAGAATACAGTATTATACATATGAAGTGGACCGCAGTAGTTATATAGGATGAACCAGGACTAGAATACAGTATGAAGTGGACAGCAGTAGTTATATAGGATGAACCAGGACTAGAATACAGTATGAAGTGGACAGCAGTAGTTATATAGGATGAACCAGGACTAGAATACAGTATGAAGTGGACAGCAGTAGTTATATAGGATGAACCAGGACTAGAATACAGTATTATACATATGAAGTGGACAGCAGTAGTTATATAGGATGAACCAGGACTAGAATACAGTATGAAGTGGACAGCAGTAGTTATATAGGATGAACCAGGACTAGAATACAGTATGAAGTGGACAGCAGTAGTTATATAGGATGAACCAGGACTAGAATACATATGAAGTGGACAGCAGTAGTTATATAGGATGAACCAGGACTAGAATACAGTATGAAGTGGACAGCAGTAGTTATATAGGATGAATCAGGACTAGAATACAGTATTATACATATGAAGTGGACAGCAGTAGTTATATAGAATGAACCAGGACTAGAATACAGTATGAAGTGGACAGCAGTAGTTATATAGGATGAACCAGGACTAGAATACAGTATTATACATATGAAGTGGGTTAAAGAATATGTAAACATTTTTAAAGTGACCAGTTTTACAGGACTATGTACAGTGGCAAGAAAAAGTATGTGAATTGTTAGGATTACCTGGATCTCTGCATGAATTTGACATTCAATTTGATCTGATCTGATCATCTAAGTCACAACAATAGACGAACACTGTGTGCTTAAACTAACAACACACATATTATTGTATTTTTGTTGTCTATATTGAATACATCATTTAAACATTCACAGTGTAGGTTGGAAAAAGTATGTGAACCCCGAGGCTAATGACTTCTCCAAAAGCTAATTGGAGTCAGGAGTCATCTAACCTGGAGTCCAATCAATGAGACGAGATTGGAGATGTTGGTTAGAGCTGCCCTGCCCTGTAAAACACACTCACAAAATGTTAGTTTGCTATTCACAAGAAGCATTGCCTGATGTCAACCATGCCTCGAACAAAAGAGATCTCAGAAGACCTAAGATTAAGAATTGCTGCCTTGCATAAAACTGGAAAGGGTTACAAAAGTATCTCTAAAAGTCAGTCCACGGTAAGACAAATTGTCTATAAATGTAGAAAGTTCAGCACTGTTGCTTCTCTCCCTAGGTGTGGCTGTCCTGCAAAGATGACTGCAAGAGCACAGCGCAGAATGCTCAATGAGGTTAAGAACAATCCTAGAGTGTCAGCTAAAGACTTACAGAAATCTCTGGAACATGCTAACATCTCTGTTGACGAGTCTACGATACGTAAAACACTAAACAAGAATGGTGTTCATGGGAGGACACCACGGAAGAAGCCATCGCTGTCCAAATAAAACGATGCTGCACATCTGAAGTTTACAAAAGAGCACCTGGATGTTCCACAGCGCTACTGGCAGGATATCCTGTGGACAGATGGAACTACAGTTGAGTTGCTTGGAAGGAACACAACACTATGTGTGGAGAGGAAAAGGCACAGCACACCAACATCAAAACCTCATCCCAACTGTAAAGTATGGTGGAGGGAGCATCACGGTTTGGGGCTGCTTTGCTGCCTCAGGGCCTGGACAGCTTGCTATCGTCGAAGGAAAAATGAATTCCCAAGTTCATGAAGACATTTTGCAGGATAATGTAAAGCTATCTGTCTGTCAATTGAAGCTCAACAGAAGATAGGTGATGCAACAGGACAACAACTCAAAAGACAGACGTAAATCAACAACAGAATGGCTTCAACAGAAGAAAATGTGCCTTCTGGAGCGGCCCAGTCAGTCCTGACCTCAACCCGATTGAGATGCTGTGGCATGACCTCAAGAGCAGTTCACACCAGACATCCCAAGAATATTGTGGAACTGAAATGGTTTAGTAAAGAACAATGGTCCAAAATTCCTCCTGACCGATGTGCAGGTCTGATCCACAACTACAGAAAACGTTTGGTTGAGATTATTGCTGCCAAAGAAGGGCCAACCAGTTATTAAATCTAAAGAATAAATTGGAGGTGTACCTGTGGATGTATTTCAAGGCCTACCTTCAGACTCAGTGCCTCTTTGCTTGACATCATGGTGAAAATGAAAAGAAATCAGACAAAAAATTGTAGACCTTCACAAGTCTGGTTCATCCTTGGGAGCAATTTCCAAATGCCTGAATGTACCACGTTCATCTGTACAAACAATAGTACGCAAGTATAAACACCATGGGACCACGCAGCCGTCATACCACAAAGATGAAGAGCACCATCCTAACCGTGAAGCATGGGGGTGGCAGCATCATGTTGTGGGGGTGCTTTGCTGCAGGAGGAACTGGTGCACTTCACAAAATAGATGGCTTCATGAGGGGGGGAAATTATGTGGATATATTGAAGCAACATCTCAAGACATCAGTCAGGAAGTTAAAGCTTGGTCGCAAATGGGTCTTCCAAATGGACAATGACCCCAAGCATACTTCCAAAGTTGTGGCAAAATGGCTTAAGGACAACAAAGTCAAGGTATTGGAGTGGCCATCACAAAGCCCTGACCTCAATCCTATAGAACATTTGTGGGCAGAACTGAAAAAGTGTGTGCGAGCAAGGAGGCCTACAAACCTGACTCAGTTACACCAGCTCTGTCAAGAGGAATGGGCCAAAATTCACCCAATTTATTGTGGGAAGCTTGTGGAAGGCTACCTGAAACGTTTGACCTAAGTTAAACAATGTAAAGGCAATGCTACCAAATACTAATTTAGTGTATGTAAACTTCTGACCCACTGGGAATGTGATGAAAGAAATAAAAGCTGAAATAAATCAATCTCTCCACTATTATTCTGACATTTCACATTCTTAAAATAAAGTGGTGATCCTAACTGACCTAAGACTGGGAATTTTTACTGGGATTAAATGTCAGGAAGTGTGAAAAACTGAGTTTAAATGTATTCGGCTAAAATGTATGTAAACTTCAAGACTTCAACTGTATGTTTTTCTCTGAGCTGGTACCGACAGACGTGGTTGTCCTGTTCCTAGACAACTTTACAGAATTTTTTTATTTTTTATTATGTTATTCTCAACAGGATGTCGTCATACTGTAGCTCCGTATGATTGGTTACCCTCAACATGACTGTTCTCAACAGGATGTCGTCATACTGTAGCTCCGTATGATTGGTTACCCTCAACATGACTGTTCTCAACAGGATGTCGTCATACTGTAGCTCCGTATGATTGGTTACCCTCAACATGACTGTTCTCAACAGGATGTCGTCATACTGTAGCTCCGTATGATTGGTTACCCTCAACATGACTGTTCTCAACAGGATGTCGTCATACTGTAGCTCCGTATGATTGGTTACCCTCAACATGACTGTTCTCAACAGGATGTCGTCATACTGTAGCTCCATATGATTGGTTACCCTCAACATGACTGTTCTAAAGTTAAAAGGTATTTGGTGTTGTGCTCCACACATAGTTTAGGGTCAGCTTTAAGACGTGTCCTCTATTGTCCTCCTAGTCCTGTGAGGTACTGGCAGTAGCAGGGTTGTAGGCAGTAGCAGGGTTGTAGGGCTGGCAGTAGCAGGGTTATAGGGCTGGCAGTAGCAGGGTGTAGGGCTGGCAGTAGCATGGTTGTAGGGCTGGCAGTAGCATGGTTGTAGGGCTGGCAGTAGCATGGTTGTAGGGCTGGCAGTAGCATGGTTGTAGGGCTGGCAGTAGCAGGGTGTAGGGCTGGCAGTAGCAGGGCGTAGGCCTGGCAGTAGCAGGGTGTAGGGCTGGCAGTAGCAGGGTTGTAGGGCTGGCTGTAGCAGGGTGTAGGGCTGGCAGTAGCATGGGTGTAGGGCTGGCAGTAGCATGGTTGTAGGGCTGGCAGTAGCATGGTTGTAGGGCTGGCAGTAGCAGGGTGTAGGGCTGGCAGTAGCAGGGCGTAGGCCTGGCAGTAGCAGGGTGTAGGGCTGGCAGTAGCAGGGTGTAGGGCTGGCAGTAGCAGGGCGTAGGCCTGGCAGTAGCAGGGTGTAGGGCTGGCAGTAGCAGGGTTATAGGGCTGGCAGTAGCAGGGTGTAGGGCTGGCAGTAGCATGGGTGTAGGGCTGGCAGAAGCATGGTTGTAGGGCTGGCAGTAGCATGGTTGTAGGGCTGGCAGTAGCAGGGTGTAGGGCTGGCAGTAGCAGGGCTTGGTCCTGGCAGTAGCAGGGTGTAGGGCTGGCAGTAGCAGGGTTGTAGGGCTGGCTGTAGCAGGGTGTAGGGCTGGCAGTAGCAGGGTTATAGGGCTGGCAGTAGCAAGGTGTATGCCTGGCAGTAGCAGGGTGTAGGCCTGGCAGTAGCAGGGTTGTAGGCAGTAGCATGGTGTAGGGCTGGCAGTAGCAGGGTTGTAGGGCTGGCAGTAGCAGGGTTGTAGGGCTGGCAGTAGCAGGGTTGTAGGCCTGGCAGTAGCAGGGTTGTAGGGCTGGCAGTAGCAGGGTTGTAGGCCTGGCAGTAGCAGGGTTGTAGGCCTGGCAGTAGCAGGGTTATAGGGCTGGCAGTAGCAGGGTGTAGGGCTGGCAGTAGCATGGTTGTAGGGCTGGCAGTAGCAGGGTTGTAGGGCTGGCAGTAGCATGGTTGTAGGGCTGGCAGTAGCAGGGTGTAGGGCTGGCAGTAGCAGGGTGTAGGCAGTAGCAGGGTGTAGGGCTGGCAGTAGCAGGGTGTAGACCTGGCAGTAGCAGGGTGTAGGCCTGGCAGTAGCAGGGTGTAGGCCTGGCAGTAGCAGGGTGTAGGCAGTAGCAGGGTGTAGGCCTGGCAGTAGCAGGGTGTAGGCTTGGCAATAGCAGGGTGTAGGCAGTAGCAGGGTATAGGCCTGGCAGTAGCAGGGTGTAGGCCTGGCAGTAGCAGGGTGTAGGCCTGGCAGTAGCAGGGTGTAGGCAGTAGCAGGGTATAGGCCTGGCAGTAGCAGGGTGTAGGCAGTAGCAGGGTGTAGGGCTGGCAGTAGCAGGGTGTAGGCAGTAGCAGGGTTTAGGCCTGGTAGTAGCAGGGTGTAGGAGGTGGCAGGGTGTAGGCCTGGCAGTAGCAGGGTGTAGGCCTGGCAGTAGCAGGGTGTAGGCAGTAGCAGGGTGTAGGCCTGGCAGTAGCAGGGTGTAGGGCTGGCAGTAGCAGGGTTGTGTTGATGGAGAAATCGGCCTGATTCAGGGCTGTTTAGACCAGAGAGATGAATGAGATGAAGAAGATGTAACAGTTGTAGCCTCCAGTCAGATCAGACTAAGATACTTTGTTAACACAGACCCCAGGAGATACCCCAGGAGATACCCCAGGAGATACCACAGATACCCCAGGAGATACCACAGATACCCCAGGAGATACCCCAGATACCCCAGGAGATACCCCAGATACCCCAGGAGATACCCCAGGAGATACCACAGATACCCCAGGAGATACCCCAGATACCCCAGGAGATACCCCAGGAGATACCCCAGATACCCCAGGAGATACCCCAGGAGATACCCCAGGAGATACCACAGATACCCCAGGAGATACCCCAGATACCCCAGGAGATACCACAGATACCCCAGGAGATACCCCAGATACCCCAGGAGATACCCCAGATACCCCAGGAGATACCACAGATACCCCAGGAGATACCCCAGATACCCCAGGAGATACCCCAGATACCCCAGGAGATACCCCAGATACCCCAGGAGATACCCCAGGAGATACCACAGATACCCCAGGAGATACCACAGATACCCCAGGAGATACCACAGATACCCCAGGAGATACCCCAGATACCCCAGGAGATACCCCAGATACCCCAGGAGATACCACAGATACCCCAGGAGATACCACAGATACCCCAGGAGATACCCCAGATACCCCAGGAGATACCCCAGATACCCCAGGAGATACCACAGATACCCCAGGGGATACCCCAGGAGATACCCCAGGAGATACCCCAGATACCCCAGGAGATACCCCAGGAGATACCCCAGGAGATACCCCAGATACCCCAGGAGATACCCCAGATACCCCAGGAGATACCCCAGATACCCCAGGAGATACCCCAGGAGATACCCCAGATACCCCAGGAGATACCCCAGGAGATACCCCAGGAGATACCACAGATACCCCAGGAGATACCCCAGGAGATACCCCAGATACCACAGGAGATACCCCAGATACCCCAGGAGATACCCCAGATACCACAGGGGATACCCCAGGTGATACCCCAGATACCACAGCAGATACCACAGATACCACAGGAGATACCACAGGAGATACCACAGATACCCCAAGAGATACCCCAAATACCCCAGGTGATACCCCAGATACCCCAGGAGATACCCCAGATACCCCAGGAGATACCCCAGATACCACAGGAGATACCCCAGGAGATACCCCAGGGGATACCCCAGATACCACAGGAGATACCCCAGGAGATACCCCAGGGGATACCCCAGGAGATACCCCAGATACCCCAGGAGATACCCCAGGAGATACCCCAGGAGATACCCCAGATACCCCAGGAGATACCCCAGGAGATACCCCAGGAGATACCCCAGGAGATACCCCAGATACCCCAGGAGATACCCCAGATACCCCAGGAGATACCCCAGGAGATACCCCAGATACCCCAGGAGATACCCCAGGAGATACCCCAGGAGATACCCCAGATACCCCAGGAGATACCACAGATACCCCAGGAGATACCCCAGGAGATACCCCAGATACCACAGGAGATACCCCAGGAGATACCCCAGATACCCCAGGAGATACCCCAGATACCACAGGGGATACCCCAGGTGATACCCCAGATACCACAGCAGATACCACAGATACCACAGGAGATACCACAGGAGATACCACAGATACCCCAAGAGATACCCCAAATACCCCAGGTGATACCCCAGATACCCCAGGAGATACCCCAGATACCCCAGGAGATACCCCAGATACCACAGAAGATACCCCAGGAGATACCCCAGGAGATACCCCAGGAGATACCCCAGATACCACAAGAGATACCCCAGATACCACAAGAGATACCCCAGATACCACAAGAGATACCCCAGATACCACAAGAGATACCCCAGATACCACAAGAGATACCCCAGATACCACAGAAGATACCACAGGAGATACCCCAGATATCACAGGAGATACTCCAGATACCACAGGAGATACCACAGGAGATACCCCAGATACCCCAGGGGATACCCCAGGAGATACCCCAGGAGATACCCCAGGAGATACCCCAGATACCACAGGAGATACCCCAGATACCCCAGGAGATACCCCAGGAGATACCCCAGGGGATACCCCAGGAGATACCCCAGGAGATACCCCAGATACCCCAGGAGATACCCCAGATACCCCAGGATATACCCCAGGGGACACCCCAGATACCCCAGGAGATACCACAGAAGATACCCCAAATACCACAGGAGATAGCCCAGATACCACAGGAGATACCACAGAAGATACCCCAGATACTACAGGAGATACTACAGGAGATACCCCAGGAGATACCCCAGGAGATACCCCAGATACCCCAGGAGATACCCAAGATACCCCAGGAGATACACCAGGAGATACCCCAGGGGTTTAGTCCATACCATACTGGACTAAACCATACTAGGAGGTTTTTAGGGGTTAGGAAATCCTTTATATGGTCCACCAGTCGGCTCTCTCTGTAGCAATTAGCCTGGGGACGTGGTTTATGTGTAATAGGATGTCTTCAGGGGTTAGGGTGTTAAAGGGTGTCCTGGGCTAATTGCAACGAGGAGCCAAGATCCCCCCCCCCCCACTCTTCCACCACTCCCTCCCTCCCTCCCTCAGTTCCCCCACGGGTTTTCCCAGGCCTCTGACTGCCTCATTCTGTCCCACAGTGGGATTACGCTGGGCTGTGGGGACGGGGAGGGAGAGAGGAGGGACGATCCCTGATCACATCAGAGACGCTTTCAGGGTTCCATGGTGTCTAACCAAAACTTCCGCACTCCGCAGTGGGCTGACCCCTAATCATCAGAACCAGGGAGACCGGGGTGAGAGGAAACAGGTGGTTGTGGAGACGAGAGAGAGAACAGGGGGAGGAGAGAGAGAACAGGGGGAGGAGAGAGAGAACAGGGAGAGGAGAGAGAGAACAGGGGGAGGAGAGAGAGAACAGGGGGGAGAGAGAACAGGGGGAGAGAGAGAGAACAGGGGGAGAGAGAGAGAACAGGGGGAGGAGAGAGAGAACAGGGGGAGGAGAGAGAAAACAGGTGGAGGAGAGAGACAACAGGGAGAGGAGAGAGAGAACAGGGGGAGGAGAGAGAGAACAGGGGGAGGAGAGAGAGAACAGGGAGAGGAGAGAGAGAACTGGGAGAGGAGAGAGAGAACAGGGGGAGAAGAGAGAGAACAGGGAGAGGAGAGAGAGAACAGGGGGAGGAGAGAGAGAGAACAGGGGGAGAGAGAGAGAACAGGGAGAGGAGAGAGAGAACAGGGGGAGGAGAGAGACAACAGGGGGAGGAGAGAGAGAACAGGGGGGTACAGTAGAGAGACAGTAGAGAGACAGAGGAGAGACAGGAAATACAAAACTGTAGGATGGGGAACAGTGTTTGGACTGGGGAGTGTGGGGATTGTATTAGGCTCTGTCTCCATTGGTTTCGTGTTGACCACCCAAATTAGCTGCTTGGTGGGTGTCTGTCCTCTCTCATTCTGTCTGTCTGTCTGTCGGTCTGTCTGCTAGACAGCATGGGACTGCCACAGTGTGATTCAGTCTCACGGGAGAGAAGTTTCAGTGCTGCTCCGTCTGTGTGGTGACTAACCCCAGGAGGAGACAGGAACAGACACTAACCCCAGGAGGAGACAGGGACAGACCAACCCTAACCCCAGGAAGAGACAGGAACAGACCAACACTAACCCCAGGAGGAGACAGGAACAGACACTAACCCCAGGAAGAGACAGGAACAGACCAACACTAACCCCAGGAGGAGACAGGAACAGACACTAACCCCAGGAGGAGACAGGAACAGACCAACCCTAACCCCAGGAGGAGACAGGAACAGACACTAACCCCAGGAGGAGACAGGGACAGACCGACCCTAACCCCAGGAGGAGACAGCAACAGACCAACCCTAACCTCAGGAGGAGACAGGGACAGACCAACCCTAACCCCAGGAGGAGACAGGAACAGACCAACCCTAACCCCAGGAGGAGACAGGAACAGACCAACCCTAACCCCAGGAGGAGACAGGAACAGACAAACCCTAGCCCCAGGAGGAGCGAGGAACAGACACTAACCCCAGGAAGAGACAGGAACAGACCAACACTAACCCCAGGAGGAGACAGGAACAGACACTAACCCCAGGAGGAGACAGGAACAGACCAACCCTAACCCCAGGAGGAGACAGGAACAGACACTAACCCCAGGAGGAGACAGGGACAGACCGACCCTAACCCCAGGAGGAGACAGCAACAGACCAACCCTAACCCCAGGAGGAGACAGGGACAGACCAACCCTAACCCCAGGAGGAGACAGGAACAGACCAACCCTAACCCCAGGAGGAGACAGGAACAGACCAACCCTAACCCCAGGAGGAGACAGGAACAGACAAACCCTAGCCCCAGGAGGAGCGAGGAACAGACACTAACCCCAGGAGGAGACAGGGACAGACCAACCCTAACCCCAGGAGGAGACAGGAACAGACCAACCCTAACCCCAGGAGGAGACAGGAACAGACCAACCCTAACCCAAAGGAGGAGACAGGAACAGACACTAACCCCAGGAGGAGACAGGAACAGACACTAACCCCAGGAGGAGACAGGAACAGACACTAACCCCAGGAGGAAACAGGAACAGACACTAACCCCAGGAGGAGACAGGAACAGACACTAACCCCAGGAGGAGACAGGAACAGACACTAACCCCAGGAGGAGACAGGAACAGACCAACCCTAACCCCAGGAGGAGACAGGAACAGACACTAACCCCAGGAGGAGACAGGAACAGACCAACCCTAACCCCAGGAGGAGACAGGAACAGACACTAACCCCAGGAGGAAACAGGAACAGACACTAACCCCAGGAGGAGACAGGAACCGACACTAACCCCAGGAGGAGACAGGAACAGACCAACCCTAACCCCAGGAGGAGACAGGAACAGACCAACCCTAACCCCAGGAGGAGACAGAACAGACCAACCCTAACCCCAGGAGGAGACAGGAACAGACACTAACCCCAGGAGGAAACAGGAACAGACACTAACCCCAGGAGGAGACAGGAACAGACCAACCCTAACCCCAGGAGGAGACAGGAACAGACCAACCCTAACCCCAGGAGGAGACAGAACAGACCAAACCTAACCCCAGGAGGAGACAGGAACAGACACTAACCCCAGGAGGAGACAGGGCCAGAGCAACCCTAACCCCAGGAGGAGACAGGAACAGACAAACCCTAGCCCCAGGAGGAGCGAGGAACAGACACTAACCCCAGGAGGAGACAGGGACAGACCAACCCTAACCCCAGGAGGAGACAGGAACAGACCAACCCTAACCCCAGGAAGAGACAGGAACAGACAAACCCTAGCCCCAGGAGGAGCGAGGAACAGAAACTAACCCCAGGAGGAGACAGGAACAGACCAACCCTAACCCCAGGAGGAGACAGGAACAGACCAACCCTAACCCCAGGAGGAGACAGGAACAGACACTAACCCCAGGAGGAGACAGGAACAGACACTAACCCCAGGAGGAGACAGGAACAGACCAACCCTAACCCCAGGAGGAGACAGGAACAGACCAACCCTAACCCCAGGAGGAGACAGGAACAGACCAACCCTAACCCCAGGAGGAGACAGGAACAGACCAACCCTAACCCCAAGAGGAGACAGGAACAGACCAGCCCTAACCCCAGGAGGAGACAGGAACAGACACTAACCCCAGGAGGAGACAGGAACAGACCAACCCTAACCCCAGGAGGAGACAGGAACAGACACTAACCCCAGGAGGAGACAGGAACAGACCGACCCTAACCCCAGGAGGAGACAGCAACAGACCAACCCTAACCCCAGGAGGAGACAGGAACAGACCAACCCTAACCCCAGGAGGAGACAGGAACAGACCAACCCTAACCCCAGGAGGAGACAGGAACAGACCAACCCTAACCCCAGGAGGAGACAGGGACAGACCAAACCTAACCCCAGGAGGAGTCAGGAACAGACACTAACCCCAGGAGGAGACAGGAACAGACCAACCGTAACCCCAGGAGGAGACAGGAACAGACACTAACCCCAGGAGGAGACAGGAACAGACCGACCCTAACCCCAGGAGGAGACAGCAACAGACCAACCCTAACCCCAGGAGGAGACAGGGACAGACCAACCCTAACCCCAGGAGGAGACAGGAACAGACCAGCCCTAACCCCAGGAGGAGACAGGAACAGACCAACCCTAACCCCAGGAGGAGACAGGAACAGACCAACCCTAACCCCAGGAGGAGACAGGAACAGACCAACACTAACCCCAGGAGGAGACAGGAACAGACACTAACCCCAGGAGGAGACAGGAACAGACCAGCCCTAACCCCAGGAGGAGACAGGAACAGACCAACACTAACCCCAGGAGGAGACAGGAACAGACACTAACCCCAGGAGGAGACAGAAACAGACCAACCCTAACCCCAGGAGGAGACAGGGACAGACCAACCCTAACCCCTGGAGGAGACAGGAACTGACCAACCCTACCCCTGGAGGAGACAGGAACAGACCAACCCTAACCCCAGGAGGAGACAGGAACAGACACTAACCCCAGGAGGAAACAGGAACAGACACTAACCCCAGGAGGAGACAGGGACAGACACTAACCCCAGGAGGAGACAGGAACAGACACTAACCCCAGGAGGAGACAGGAACATACCAACCCTAACCCCAGGAGGAGACAGGAACAGACACTAACCCCAGGAGGAGACAGAACAGACAAACCCTAACCCCAGGAGGAGACAGGAACAGACCAACCCTAACCCCAGGAGTAGACAGGAACAGACCAACACTAACCCCAGGAGGAGACAGGAACAGACACTAACCCCAGGAGGAGACAGGAACAGACCAACCCTAACCCCAGGAGGAGACAGGAACAGACAAACCCTAGCCCCAGGAGGAGCGAGGAACAGACACTAACCCCAGGAGGAGACAGGGACAGACCAACCCTAACCCCAGGAGGAGACAGGAACAGACCAACCCTAACCCCAGGAGGAGACAGGAACAGACCAACCCTAACCCAAAGGAGGAGACAGGAACAGACACTAACCCCAGGAGGAGACAGGAACAGACACTAACCCCAGGAGGAGACAGGAACAGACACTAACCCCAGGAGGAAACAGGAACAGACACTAACCCCAGGAGGAGACAGGAACAGACACTAACCCCAGGAGGAGACAGGAACAGACACTAACCCCAGGAGGAGACAGGAACAGACCAACCCTAACCCCAGGAGGAGACAGGAACAGACACTAACCCCAGGAGGAGACAGGAACAGACCAACCCTAACCCCAGGAGGAGACAGGAACAGACACTAACCCCAGGAGGAAACAGGAACAGACACTAACCCCAGGAGGAGACAGGAACAGACCAACCCTAACCCCAGGAGGAGACAGGAACAGACCAACCCTAACCCCAGGAGGAGACAGGAACAGACCAACACTAAACCCAGGAGGAGACAGGAACAGACCAACCCTAACCCCAGGAGGAGACAGGAACAGACCAACCCTAACCCCAGGAGGAGACAGGAACAGACCAACACTAACCCCAGGAGGAGACAGAACAGACCAACCCTAACCCCAGGAGGAGACAGGAACAGACCAACCCTAACCCCAGGAGGAGACAGGAACAGACCAACACTAACCCCAAGAGGAGACAGGAACAGACCAGCCCTAACCCCAGGAGGAGACAGGGACAGACCAACCCTAACCCCAGGAGGAGACAGGAACAGACCAGCCCTAACCCCAGGAGGAGACAGGGACAGACCAACCCTAACCCCAGGAGGAGACAGGAACAGACCAACCCTAACCCCAGGAGGAGACAGGAACAGACCAACCCTAACCCCAGGAGCAGACAGGAACAGACCAACCCTAACCCCAGGAGGAGACAGGAACAGACCAACCCTAACCCCAGGAGGAGACAGGAACAGACCAACCCTAACCCCAGGAGGAGACAGGAACAGACCAACCCTAACCCCAGGAGGAGACAGGAACAGACACTAACCCCAGGAGGAGACAGGGACAGACCAACCCTAACCCCAGGAGGAGACAGGAACAGACACTAACCCCAAGAGGAGACAGGAACAGACCAACCCTAACCCCAGGAGGAGACAGGAACAGACCAACCCTAACTCCAGGAGGAGACAGGAACAGACCAACCCTAACCCCAGGAGGAGACAGGAACAGACCAACCCTAACCCCAGGAGGAGACAGGAACAGACCAACCCTAACCCCAGGAGGAGACAGGAACAGACCAACCCTAACCCCAGGAGGAGACAGGAACAGACCAACCCTAACCACAGGAGGAGACAGGAACAGACCAACCCTAACCCCAGGAGGAGACAGGAACAGACCAACCCTAACCCCAGGAGGAGACAGGAACAGACCAACCCTAACCCCAGGAGGAGACAGGAACAGACCAACCCTAACCCCAGGAGGAGACAGGAACAGACCAACCCTAACCCCAGGAGGAGACAGGAACAGACCAACCCTAACCCCAGGAGGAGACAGGAACAGACACTAACCCCAGGAGGAGACAGGAACAGACCAACCCTAACCCCAGGAGGAGACAGGAACAGACCAACCCTAACCCCAGGAGGAGACAGGAACAGACCAAACCTAACCCCAGGAGGAGACAGGAACAGACCAACCCTAACCCCAGGAGGAGCCAGGAACAGACCAGCCCTAACCCCAGGAGGAGACAGGAACAGACACTAACCCCAGGAGGAGACAGGAACAGACCAACCCTAACCCCAGGAGGAGACAGGAACAGACACTAACCCCAGGAGGAGTCAGGAACAGACCGACCCTAACCCCAGGAGGAGACAGCAACAGACCAACCCTAACCCCAGGAGGAGACAGGGACAGACCAACCCATACCCCAGGAGGAGACAGGAACAGACCAACCCTAACCCCAGGAGGAGACAGGAACAGACCAACCCTAACCCCAGGAGGAGACAGGAACAGACCAACCCTAACCCCAGGAGGAGACAGGGACAGACCAACCCTAACCCCAGGAGGAGACAGGAACAGACACTAACCCCAGGAGGAGACAGGAACAGACCAACCCTAACCCCAGGAGGAGACAGGAACAGACACTAACCCCAGGAGGAGACAGGAACAGACCGACCCTAACCCCAGGAGGAGACAGGAACAGACCAACCCTAACCCCAGGAGGAGACAGGGACAGACCAACCCTAACCCCAGGAGGAACAGGAACAGACCAACCCTAACCCCAGGAGGAGACAGGAACAGACCAACCCTAACCCCAGGAGCAGACAGGAACAGACCAACCCTAACCCCAGGAGGAGACAGGAACAGACCAACCCTAACCCCAGGAGGAGACAGGAACAGACCAACCCTAACCCCAGGAGGAGACAGGAACAGACCAACCCTAACCCCAGGAGGAGACAGGAACAGACACTAACCCCAGGAGGAGACAGGAACAGACCAACCCTAACCCCAGGAGGAGACAGGAACACACACTAACCCCAGGAGGAGACAGGAACAGACACTAACCCCAAGAGGAGACAGGAACAGACCAACCCTAACCCCAGGAGGAGACAGGAACAGACCAACCCTAACCCCAGGAGTAGACAGGAACAGACCAACCCTAACCCCAGGAGGAGACAGGAACAGACCAACCCTAACCCCAGGAGGAGACAGGAACAGACCAACCCTAACCCCAGGAGGAGACAGGAACAGACCAACCCTAACCCCAGGAGGAGACAGGAACAGACCAACCCTAACCCCAGGAGGAGACAGGAACAGACACTAACCCCAGGAGGAGACAGGAACAGACCAACCCTAACCCCAGGAGGAGACAGGAACAGACCAACCCTAACCCCAGGAGGAGACAGGAACAGACACTAACCCCAGGAGGAGACAGGAACAGACCAACCCTAACCCCAGGAGGAGACAGCAACAGACCAACCCTAACCCCAGGAGGAGACAGGGACAGACCAACCCTAACCCCAGGAGGAGACAGGAACAGACCAACCCTAACCCCAGGAGGAGACAGGGACAGACCAACCCTAACCCCAGGAGGAGACAGGAACAGACACTAACCCCAGGAGGAGACAGGAACAGACCAACCCTAACCCCAGGAGGAGACAGGAACAGACACTAACCCCAGGAGGAGACAGGAACAGACCGACCCTAACCCCAGGAGGAGACAGGAACAGACCAACCCTAACCCCAGGAGGAGACAGGGACAGACCAACCCTAACCCCAGGAGGAACAGGAACAGACCAACCCTAACCCCAGGAGGAGACAGGAACAGACCAACCCTAACCCCAGGAGCAGACAGGAACAGACCAACCCTAACCCCAGGAGGAGACAGGAACAGACCAACCCTAACCCCAGGAGGAGACAGGAACAGACCAACCCTAACCCCAGGAGGAGACAGGAACAGACCAACCCTAACCCCAGGAGGAGACAGGAACAGACACTAACCCCAGGAGGAGACAGGAACAGACCAACCCTAACCCCAGGAGGAGACAGGAACAGACACTAACCCCAGGAGGAGACAGGAACAGACACTAACCCCAAGAGGAGACAGGAACAGACCAACCCTAACCCCAGGAGGAGACAGGAACAGACCAACCCTAACCCCAGGAGTAGACAGGAACAGACCAACCCTAACCCCAGGAGGAGACAGGAACAGACCAACCCTAACCCCAGGAGGAGACAGGAACAGACCAACCCTAACCCCAGGAGGAGACAGAACAGACCAGCCCTAACCCCAGGAAGAGACAGGAACAGACCAACCCTAACCCCAGGAGGAGACAGGAACAGACACTAACCCCAGGAGGAGACAGGAACAGACCAACCCTAACCCCAGGAGGAGACAGGAACAGACCAACCCTAACCCCAGGAGGAGACAGGAACAGACCAACCCTAACCCCAGGAGGAGACAGGAACAGACCAACCCTAACCCCAGGAGGAGACAGGAACAGACCAGCCCTAACCCCAGGAGGAGACAGGAACAGACACTAACCCCAGGAGGAGACAGGAACAGACCAACCCTAACCCCAGGAGGAGACAGGAACAGACACTAACCCCAGGAGGAGACAGGAACAGACCGACCCTAACCCCAGGAGGAGACAGCAACAGACCAACCCTAACCCCAGGAGGAGACAGGGACAGACCAACCCTAACCCCAGGAGGAGACAGGAACAGACCAACCCTAACCCCAGGAGGAGACAGGAACAGACCAACCGTAACCCCAGGAGGAGACAGGAACAGACCAACCCTAACCCCAGGAGGAGACAGGGACAGACCAACCCTAACCCCAGGAGGCGAGAGGAACAGACACTAACCCCAGGAGGAGACAGGAACAGACCAACCCTAACCCCAGGAGGAGACAGGAACAGACACTAACCCCAGGAGGAGACAGGAACAGACCGACCCTAACCCCAGGAGGAGACAGCGACAGACCAACCCTAACCCCAGGAGGAGACAGGGACAGACCAACCCTAACCCCAGGAGGAGACAGGAACAGACCAACCCTAACCCCAGGAGGAGACAGGAACAGACCAACCCTAACCCCAGGAGGAGACAGGAACAGACCAACCCTAACCCCAGGAGGAGACAGGAACAGACCAACCCTAACCCCAGGAGGAGACAGGAACAGACCAACCCTAACCCCAGGAGGAGACAGGAACAGACACTAACCCCAGGAGGAGCGAGGAACAGACCAACCCTAACCCCAGGAGGAGACAGGAACAGACCAACCCTAACCCCAGGAGGAGACAGGAACAGACCAACCCTAACCCCAGGAGGAGACAGGAACAGACCAACCCTAACCCCAGGAGGAGACAGGAACAGACCAGCCCTAACCCCAGGAGGAGACAGGAACAGACACTAACCCCAGGAGGAGACAGGAACAGACCAACCCTAACCCCAGGAGGAGACAGGAACAGACACTAACCCCAGGAGGAGACAGGAACAGACCGACCCTAACCCCAGGAGGAGACAGCAACAGACCAACCCTAACCCCAGGAGGAGACAGGGACAGACCAACCCTAACCCCAGGAGGAGACAGGAACAGACCAACCCTAACCCCAGGAGGAGACAGGAACAGACCAACCGTAACCCCAGGAGGAGACAGGAACAGACCAACCCTAACCCCAGGAGGAGACAGGGACAGACCAACCCTAACCCCAGGAGGCGAGAGGAACAGACACTAACCCCAGGAGGAGACAGGAACAGACCAACCCTAACCCCAGGAGGAGACAGGAACAGACACTAACCCCAGGAGGAGACAGGAACAGACCGACCCTAACCCCAGGAGGAGACAGGGACAGACCAACCCTAACCCCAGGAGGAGACAGGAACAGACCAACCCTAACCCCAGGAGGAGACAGGAACAGACCAACCCTCACCCCAGGAGGAGACAGGAACAGACCAACCCTAACCCCAGGAGGAGACAGGAACAGACCAACACTAACCCCAGGAGGAGACAGGAACAGACCAACCCTAACCCCAGGAGGAGACAGGAACAGACCAACACTAACCCCAGGAGGAGACAGGAACAGACCAACACTAACCCCAGGAGGAGACAGGAACAGACACTAACCCCAGGAGGAGACAGGAACAGACCAACCCTAACCCCAGGAGGAGACAGGGACAGACCAACCCTAACCCCTGGAGGAGACAGGAACAGACCAACCCTACCCCTGGAGGAGACAGGAACAGACCAACCCTAACCCTAGGAGGAGACAGGAACAGACACTAACCCCAGGAGGAGACAGGAACAGACCGACCCTAACCCCAGGAGGAGACAGGAACAGACCAACCCTAACCCCAGGAGGAGACAGGGACAGACCAACCCTAACCCCAGGAGGAACAGGAACAGACCAACCCTAACCCCAGGAGGAGACAGGAACAGACCAACCCTAACCCCAGGAGCAGACAGGAACAGACCAACCCTAACCCCAGGAGGAGACAGGAACAGACCAACCCTAACCCCAGGAGGAGACAGGAACAGACCAACCCTAACCCCAGGAGGAGACAGGAACAGACCAACCCTAACCCCAGGAGGAGACAGGAACAGACACTAACCCCAGGAGGAGACAGGAACAGACCAACCCTAACCCCAGGAGGCGAGAGGAACAGACACTAACCCCAGGAGGAGACAGGAACAGACCAACCCTAACCCCAGGAGGAGACAGGAACAGACACTAACCCCAGGAGGAGACAGGAACAGACCGACCCTAACCCCAGGAGGAGACAGGGACAGACCAACCCTAACCCCAGGAGGAGACAGGAACAGACCAACCCTAACCCCAGGAGGAGACAGGAACAGACCAACCCTCACCCCAGGAGGAGACAGGAACAGACCAACCCTAACCCCAGGAGGAGACAGGAACAGACCAACACTAACCCCAGGAGGAGACAGGAACAGACCAACCCTAACCCCAGGAGGAGACAGGAACAGACCAACACTAACCCCAGGAGGAGACAGGAACAGACCAACACTAACCCCAGGAGGAGACAGGAACAGACACTAACCCCAGGAGGAGACAGGAACAGACCAACCCTAACCCCAGGAGGAGACAGGGACAGACCAACCCTAACCCCTGGAGGAGACAGGAACAGACCAACCCTACCCCTGGAGGAGACAGGAACAGACCAACCCTAACCCTAGGAGGAGACAGGAACAGACACTAACCCCAGGAGGAGACAGGAACAGACCGACCCTAACCCCAGGAGGAGACAGGAACAGACCAACCCTAACCCCAGGAGGAGACAGGGACAGACCAACCCTAACCCCAGGAGGAACAGGAACAGACCAACCCTAACCCCAGGAGGAGACAGGAACAGACCAACCCTAACCCCAGGAGCAGACAGGAACAGACCAACCCTAACCCCAGGAGGAGACAGGAACAGACCAACCCTAACCCCAGGAGGAGACAGGAACAGACCAACCCTAACCCCAGGAGGAGACAGGAACAGACCAACCCTAACCCCAGGAGGAGACAGGAACAGACACTAACCCCAGGAGGAGACAGGAACAGACCAACCCTAACCCCAGGAGGAGACAGGAACAGACACTAACCCCAGGAGGAGACAGGAACAGACACTAACCCCAAGAGGAGACAGGAACAGACCAACCCTAACCCCAGGAGGAGACAGGAACAGACCAACCCTAACCCCAGGAGTAGACAGGAACAGACCAACCCTAACCCCAGGAGGAGACAGGAACAGACCAACCCTAACCCCAGGAGGAGACAGGAACAGACCAACCCTAACCCCAGGAGGAGACAGAACAGACCAGCCCTAACCCCAGGAAGAGACAGGAACAGACCAACCCTAACCCCAGGAGGAGACAGGAACAGACACTAACCCCAGGAGGAGACAGGAACAGACCAACCCTAACCCCAGGAGGAGACAGGAACAGACCAACCCTAACCCCAGGAGGAGACAGGAACAGACCAACCCTAACCCCAGGAGGAGACAGGAACAGACCAACCCTAACCCCAGGAGGAGACAGGAACAGACCAGCCCTAACCCCAGGAGGAGACAGGAACAGACACTAACCCCAGGAGGAGACAGGAACAGACCAACCCTAACCCCAGGAGGAGACAGGAACAGACACTAACCCCAGGAGGAGACAGGAACAGACCGACCCTAACCCCAGGAGGAGACAGCAACAGACCAACCCTAACCCCAGGAGGAGACAGGGACAGACCAACCCTAACCCCAGGAGGAGACAGGAACAGACCAACCCTAACCCCAGGAGGAGACAGGAACAGACCAACCGTAACCCCAGGAGGAGACAGGAACAGACCAACCCTAACCCCAGGAGGAGACAGGGACAGACCAACCCTAACCCCAGGAGGCGAGAGGAACAGACACTAACCCCAGGAGGAGACAGGAACAGACCAACCCTAACCCCAGGAGGAGACAGGAACAGACACTAACCCCAGGAGGAGACAGGAACAGACCGACCCTAACCCCAGGAGGAGATAGCAACAGACCAACCCTAACCCCAGGAGGAGACAGGGACAGACCAACCCTAACCCCAGGAGGAGACAGGAACAGACCAACCCTAACCCCAGGAGGAGACAGGAACAGACCAACCCTAACCCCAGGAGGAGACAGGAACAGACCAACCCTAACCCCAGGAGGAGACAGGAACAGACACTAACCCCAGGAGGAGACAGGAACAGACCAACCCTAACCCCAGGAGGAGACAGGAACAGACACTAACCCCAGGAGGAGACAGGAACAGACACTAACCCCAAGAGGAGACAGGAACAGACCAACCCTAACCCCAGGAGGAGACAGGAACAGACCAACCCTAACCCCAGGAGTAGACAGGAACAGACCAACCCTAACCCCAGGAGGAGACAGGAACAGACCAACCCTAACCCCAGGAGGAGACAGGAACAGACCAACCCTAACCCCAGGAGGAGCGAGGACAGACCAGCCCTAACCCCAGGAAGAGACAGGAACAGACCAACCCTAACCCCAGGAGGAGACAGGAACAGACACTAACCCCAGGAGGAGACAGGAACAGACCAACCCTAACCCCAGGAGGAGACAGGAACAGACCAACCCTAACCCCAGGAGGAGACAGGAACAGACCAACCCTAACCCCAGGAGGAGACAGGAACAGACCAGCCCTAACCCCAGGAGGAGGCAGGAACAGACACTAACCCCAGGAGGAGACAGGAACAGACCAACCCTAACCCCAGGAGGAGACAGGAACAGACACTAACCCCAGGAGGAGACAGGAACAGACCGACCCTAACCCCAGGAGGAGACAGCAACAGACCAACCCTAACCCCAGGAGGAGACAGGGACAGACCAACCCTAACCCCAGGAGGAGACAGGAACAGACCAACCCTAACCCCAGGAGGAGACAGGAACAGACCAACCGTAACCCCAGGAGGAGACAGGAACAGACCAACCCTAACCCCAGGAGGAGACAGGGACAGACCAACCCTAACCCCAGGAGGCGAGAGGAACAGACACTAACCCCAGGAGGAGACAGGAACAGACCAACCCTAACCCCAGGAGGAGACAGGAACAGACACTAACCCCAGGAGGAGACAGGAACAGACCGACCCTAACCCCAGGAGGAGACAGGGACAGACCAACCCTAACCCCAGGAGGAGACAGGAACAGACCAACCCTAACCCCAGGAGGAGACAGGAACAGACCAACCCTCACCCCAGGAGGAGACAGGAACAGACCAACCCTAACCCCAGGAGGAGACAGGAACAGACCAACACTAACCCCAGGAGGAGACAGGAACAGACCAACCCTAACCCCAGGAGGAGACAGGAACAGACCAACACTAACCCCAGGAGGAGACAGGAACAGACCAACACTAACCCCAGGAGGAGACAGGAACAGACACTAACCCCAGGAGGAGACAGGAACAGACCAACCCTAACCCCAGGAGGAGACAGGGACAGACCAACCCTAACCCCTGGAGGAGACAGGAACAGACCAACCCTACCCCTGGAGGAGACAGGAACAGACCAACCCTAACCCTAGGAGGAGACAGGAACAGACACTAACCCCAGGAGGAGACAGGGACAGACACTAACCCCAGGAGGAGACAGGAACAGACACTAACCCCAGGAGGAGACAGGAACATACCAACCCTAACCCCAGGAGGAGACAGGAACAGACACTAACCCCAGGAGGAGACAGAACAGACCAACCCTAACCCCAGGAGGAGACAGGAACAGACCAACCCTAACCCCAGGAGGAGACAGGAACAGACCAACACTAACCCCAGGAGGAGACAGGAACAGACACTAACCCCAGGGGGAGACAGGAACAGACCAACCCTAACCCCAGGAGGAGCGAGGAACAGACAAACCCTAGCCCCAGGAGGAGCGAGGAACAGACACTAACCTCAGGAGGAGACAGGGACAGACCAACCCTAACCCCAGGAGGAGACAGGAACAGACCAACCCTAACCCCAGGAGGAGACAGGAACAGACCAACCCTAACCCAAAGGAGGAGACAGGAACAGACACTAACCCCAGGAGGAGACAGGAACAGACACTAACCCCAGGAGGAGACAGGAACAGACACTAACCCCAGGAGGAAACAGGAACAGACACTAACCCCAGGAGGAGACAGGAACAGACACTAACCCCAGGAGGAGACAGGAACAGACACTAACCCCAGGAGGAGACAGGAACATACCAACCCTAACCCCAGGAGGAGACAGGAACAGACACTAACCCCAGGAGGAGACAGGAACAGACCAACCCTAACCCCAGGAGGAGACAGGAACAGACACTAACCCCAGGAGGAAACAGGAACAGACACTAACCCCAGGAGGAGACAGGGACCGACACTAACCCCATTAGGAGTCAGGAACAGACACTAACCCCAGGAGGAAACAGGAACAGACACTAACCCCAGGAGGAGACAGGAACAGACCAACCCTAACCCCAGGAGGAGACAGGAACAGACCAACCCTAACCCCAGGAGGAGACAGAACAGACCAACCCTAACCCCAGGAGGAGACAGGAACAGACACTAACCCCAGGAGGAGACAGGGCCAGACCAACCCTAACCCCAGGAGGAGACAGGAACAGACAAACCCTAGCCCCAGGAGGAGCGAGGAACAGACACTAACCCCAGGAGGAGACAGGGACAGACCAACCCTAACCCCAGGAGGAGACAGGAACAGACCAACCCTAACCCCAGGAGGAGACAGGAACAGACAAACCCTAGCCCCAGGAGGAGCGAGGAACAGACACTAACCCCAGGAGGAAACAGGAACAGACCAACCCTAACCCCAGGAGGAGACAGGAACAGACACTAACCCCAGGAGGAGACAGGAACAGACCAACCCTAACCCCAGGAGGAGACAGGAACAGACCAACACTAACCCCAGGAGGAGACCGGAACAGACCAACACTAACCCCAGGAGGAGACCGGAACAGACCAACCCTAACCCCAGGAGGAGACAGGGACAGACCAACACTAACCCCTGGAGGAGACAGGAACAGACCAACACTAACCCCAGGAGGAGACCGGAACAGACCAACCCTAACCCCAGGAGGAGACAGGAACAGACACTAACCCCAGGAGGAGACAGGGACAGACCAACCCTAACCCCAGGAGGAGACATGGACAGACCAACCCTAACCCCAGGAGGAGACAGGAACAGACCAACACTAACCCCAGGAGGAGACAGGGCCAGACCAACCTTAACCCCAGGAGGAGACAGGAACAGACAAACCCTAGCCCCAGGAGGAGCGAGGAACAGACACTAACCCCAGGAGGAAACAGGGACAGACCAACCCTAACCCCAGGAGGAGACAGGAACAGACCAACCCTAACCCCAGGAGGAGACAGGAACAGACAAACCCTAGCCCCAGGAGGAGCGAGGAACAGACACTAACCCCAGGAGGAAACAGGAACAGACCAACCCTAACCCCAGGAGGAGACAGGAACAGACCAACACTAACCCCAGGAGGAGACAGGAACAGACCAACCCTAACCCCAGGAGGAGACAGGAACAGACCAACACTAACCCCAGGAGGAGACAGGAACAGACCAACCCTAACCCCAGGAGGAGACAGGAACAGACCAACACTAACCCCAGGAGGAGACAGAACAGACCAACCCTAACCCCAGGAGGAGACAGGAACAGACACTAACCCCAGGAGGAGACAGGGACAGACCAACCCTAACCCCAGGAGGAGACAGGGACAGACCAACCCTAACCCCAGGAGGAGACAGGAACAGACCAACACTAACCCCAGGAGGAGACAGGAACAGACCAACCCTAACCCCAGGAGGAGACAGGGCCAGACCAACCCTAACCCCAGGAGGAGACAGGAACAGACAAACCCTAGCCCCAGGAGGAGCGAGGAACAGACACTAACCCCAGGAGGAGACAGGGACAGACCAACCCTAACCCCAGGAGGAGACAGGAACAGACCAACCCTAACCCCAGGAGGAGACAGGAACAGACAAACCCTAGCCCCAGGAGGAGCGAGGAACAGACACTAACCCCAGGAGGAAACAGGAACAGACCAACCCTAACCCCAGGAGGAGACAGGAACAGACCAACACTAACCCCAGGAGGAGACAGGAACAGACACTAACCCCAGGAGGAGACAGGGACAGACCAACACTAACCCCAGGAGGAGACAGGAACAGACCAACACTAAACCCAGGAGGAGACAGGAACAGACCAGCCCTAACCCCAGGAGGAGACAGGAACAGACCAACACTAACCCCAGGAGGAGACAGAACAGACCAACCCTAACCCCAGGAGGAGACAGGAACAGACACTAACCCCAGGAGGAGACAGGGACAGACCAACCCTAACCCCAGGAGGAGACAGGAACAGACCAACCCTAACCCAAAGGAGGAGACAGGAACAGACACTAACCCCAGGAGGAGACAGGAACAGACACTAACCCCAGGAGGAGACAGGAACAGACACTAACCCCAGGAGGAAACAGGAACAGACACTAACCCCAGGAGGAGACAGAAACAGACACTAACCCCAGGAGGAGACAGGAACAGACACTAACCCCAGGAGGAGACAGGAACATACCAACCCTAACCCCAGGAGGAGACAGAACAGACCAACCCTAACCCCAGGAGGAGACAGGAACAGACACTAACCCCAGGAGGAGACAGGAACAGACCAACCCTAACCCCAGGAGGAGACAGGAACAGACCAACCCTAACCCAAAGGAGGAGACAGGAACAGACACTAACCCCAGGAGGAGACAGGAACAGACACTAACCCCAGGAGGAGACAGGAACAGACACTAACCCCAGGAGGAAACAGGAACAGACACTAACCCCAGGAGGAGACAGGAACAGACACTAACCCCAGGAGGAGACAGGAACAGACACTAACCCCAGGAGGAGACAGGAACATACCAACCCTAACCCCAGGAGGAGACAGGAACAGACACTAACCCCAGGAGGAGACAGGAACAGACCAACCCTAACCCCAGGAGGAGACAGGAACAGACACTAACCCCAGGAGGAAACAGGAACAGACACTAACCCCAGGAGGAGACAGGGACCGACACTAACCCCATTAGGAGTCAGGAACAGACACTAACCCCAGGAGGAAACAGGAACAGACACTAACCCCAGGAGGAGACAGGAACAGACCAACCCTAACCCCAGGAGGAGACAGGAACAGACCAACCCTAACCCCAGGAGGAGACAGAACAGACCAACCCTAACCCCAGGAGGAGACAGGAACAGACACTAACCCCAGGAGGAGACAGGGCCAGACCAACCCTAACCCCAGGAGGAGACAGGAACAGACAAACCCTAGCCCCAGGAGGAGCGAGGAACAGACACTAACCCCAGGAGGAGACAGGGACAGACCAACCCTAACCCCAGGAGGAGACAGGAACAGACCAACCCTAACCCCAGGAGGAGACAGGAACAGACAAACCCTAGCCCCAGGAGGAGCGAGGAACAGACACTAACCCCAGGAGGAAACAGGAACAGACCAACCCTAACCCCAGGAGGAGACAGGAACAGACACTAACCCCAGGAGGAGACAGGAACAGACCAACCCTAACCCCAGGAGGAGAAAGGAACAGACCAACACTAACCCCAGGAGGAGACCGGAACAGACCAACACTAACCCCAGGAGGAGACCGGAACAGACCAACCCTAACCCCAGGAGGAGACAGGGACAGACCAACACTAACCCCTGGAGGAGACAGGAACAGACCAACACTAACCCCAGGAGGAGACCGGAACAGACCAACCCTAACCCCAGGAGGAGACAGGAACAGACACTAACCCCAGGAGGAGACAGGGACAGACCAACCCTAACCCCAGGAGGAGACATGGACAGACCAACCCTAACCCCAGGAGGAGACAGGAACAGACCAACACTAACCCCAGGAGGAGACAGGGCCAGACCAACCTTAACCCCAGGAGGAGACAGGAACAGACAAACCCTAGCCCCAGGAGGAGCGAGGAACAGACACTAACCCCAGGAGGAAACAGGGACAGACCAACCCTAACCCCAGGAGGAGACAGGAACAGACCAACCCTAACCCCAGGAGGAGACAGGAACAGACAAACCCTAGCCCCAGGAGGAGCGAGGAACAGACACTAACCCCAGGAGGAAACAGGAACAGACCAACCCTAACCCCAGGAGGAGACAGGAACAGACCAACACTAACCCCAGGAGGAGACAGGAACAGACCAACCCTAACCCCAGGAGGAGACAGGAACAGACCAACACTAACCCCAGGAGGAGACAGGAACAGACCAACCCTAACCCCAGGAGGAGACAGGAACAGACCAACACTAACCCCAGGAGGAGACAGAACAGACCAACCCTAACCCCAGGAGGAGACAGGAACAGACACTAACCCCAGGAGGAGACAGGGACAGACCAACCCTAACCCCAGGAGGAGACAGGGACAGACCAACCCTAACCCCAGGAGGAGACAGGAACAGACCAACACTAACCCCAGGAGGAGACAGGAACAGACCAACCCTAACCCCAGGAGGAGACAGGGCCAGACCAACCCTAACCCCAGGAGGAGACAGGAACAGACAAACCCTAGCCCCAGGAGGAGCGAGGAACAGACACTAACCCCAGGAGGAGACAGGGACAGACCAACCCTAACCCCAGGAGGAGACAGGAACAGACCAACCCTAACCCCAGGAGGAGACAGGAACAGACAAACCCTAGCCCCAGGAGGAGCGAGGAACAGACACTAACCCCAGGAGGAAACAGGAACAGACCAACCCTAACCCCAGGAGGAGACAGGAACAGACCAACACTAACCCCAGGAGGAGACAGGAACAGACACTAACCCCAGGAGGAGACAGGGACAGACCAACACTAACCCCAGGAGGAGACAGGAACAGACCAACACTAAACCCAGGAGGAGACAGGAACAGACCAGCCCTAACCCCAGGAGGAGACAGGAACAGACCAACACTAACCCCAGGAGGAGACAGAACAGACCAACCCTAACCCCAGGAGGAGACAGGAACAGACACTAACCCCAGGAGGAGACAGGGACAGACCAACACTAACCCCAAGAGGAGACAGGAACAGACCAGCCCTAACCCCAGGAGGAGACAGGGACAGACCAACCCTAACCCCAGGAGGAGACAGGAACAGACCAGCCCTAACCCCAGGAGGAGACAGGGACAGACCAACCCTAACCCCAGGAGGAGACAGGAACAGACCAACCCTAACCCCAGGAGGAGACAGGAACAGACCAACCCTAACCCCAGGAGCAGACAGGAACAGACCAACCCTAACCCCAGGAGGAGACAGGAACAGACCAACCCTAACCCCAGGAGGAGACAGGAACAGACCAACCCTAACCCCAGGAGGAGACAGGAACAGACCAACTCTAACCCCAGGAGGAGACAGGAACAGACCCTAACCCCAGGAGGAGACAGGGACAGACCAACCCTAACCCCAGGAGGAGACAGGAACAGACACTAACCCCAGGAGGAGGCAGGAACAGACACTAACCCCAAGAGGAGACAGGAACAGACCAACCCTAACCCCAGGAGGAGACAGGAACAGACCAACCCTAACCCCAGGAGGAGACAGGAACAGACCAACCCTAACCCCAGGAGGAGACAGGAACAGACCAACCCTAACCCCAGGAGGAGACAGGAACAGACCAACCCTAACCCCAGGAGGAGACAGGAACAGACCAACCCTAACCCCAGGAGGAGACAGGAACAGACCAACCCTAACCCCAGGAGGAGACAGGAACAGACCAACCCTAACCCCAGGAGGAGACAGGAACAGACCAACCCTAACCCCAGGAGGAGACAGGAACAGACCAACCCTAACCCCAGGAGGAGACAGGAACAGACCAACCCTAACCCCAGGAGGAGACAGGAACAGACCAGCCCTAACTCCAGGAGGAGACAGGTACAGACACTAACCCCAGGAGGAGACAGGAACAGACCAACCCTAACCCCAGGAGGAGACAGGAACAGACACTAACCCCAGGAGGAGACAGGAACAGACCAACCCTAACCCCAGGAGGAGACAGGAACAGACACTAACCCCAGGAGGAGTCAGTAACAGACCGACCCTAACCCCAGGAGGAGACAGCAACAGACCAACCCTAACCCCAGGAGGAGACAGGGACAGACCAACCCTAACCCCAGGAGGAGACAGGAACAGACCAACCCAAACCCCAGGAGGAGACAGGAACAGACCAACCCTCACCCCAGGAGGAGACAGGAACAGACCAACCCTAACCCCAGGAGGAGACAGGAACAGACCAACACTAACCCCAGGAGGAGACAGGAACAGACACTAACCCCAGGAGGAGACAGGAACAGACCAGCCCTAACCCCAGGAGGAGACAGGAACAGACCAACACTAACCCCAGGAGGAGACAGGAACAGACACTAACCCCAGGAGGAGACAGGAACAGACCAACCCTAACCCCAGGAGGAGACAGGGACAGACCAACCCTAACCCCTGGAGGAGACAGGAACAGACCAACCCTACCCCTGGAGGAGACAGGAACAGACCAACCCTAACCCCAGGAGGAGACAGGAACAGACACTAACCCCAGGAGGAAACAGGAATAGACACTAACCCCAGGAGGAGACAGGGACAGACACTAACCCCAGGAGGAGACAGGAACAGACACTAACCCCAGGAGGAGACAGGAACATACCAACCCTAACCCCAGGAGGAGACAGGAACAGACACTAACCCCAGGAGGAGACAGGAACAGACCAACCCTAACCCCAGGAGGAGACAGGAACAGACCAACCCTAACCCCAGGAGGAGACAGGAACAGCCCAACACTAACCCCAGGAGGAGACAGGAACAGACACTAACCCCAGGGGGAGACAGGAACAGACCAACCCTAACCCCAGGAGGAGACAGGAACAGACAAACCGTAGCCCCAGGAGGAGCGAGGAACAGACACTAACCCCAGGAGGAGACAGGGACAGACCAACCCTAACCCCAGGAGGAGACAGGAACAGACCAACCCTAACTCAAAGGAGGAGACAGGAACAGACACTAACCCCAGGAGGAGACAGGAACAGACACTAACCCCAGGAGGAGACAGGAACAGACACTAACCCCAGGAGGAAACAGGAACAGACACTAACCCCAGGAGGAGACAGGAACAGACACTAACCCCAGGAGGAGACAGGAACAGACACTAACCCCAGGAGGAGACAGGAACATACCAACCCTAACCCCAGGAGGAGACAGGAACAGACACTAACCCCAGAAGGAGACAGGAACAGACCAACCCTAACCCCAGGAGGAGACAGGAACAGACACTAACCCCAGGAGGAAACAGGAACAGACACTAACCCCAGGAGGAGACAGGAACCGACACTAACCCCATTAGGAGTCAGGAACAGACACTAACCCCAGGAGGAAACAGGAACAGACACTAACCCCAGGAGGAGACAGGAACAGACCAACCCTAACCCCAGGAGGTTACAGGAACAGACCAACCCTAACCCCAGGAGGAGACAGAACAGACCAACCCTAACCCCAGGAGGAGACAAGAACAGACACTAACCCCAGGAGGAGACAGGGCCAGACCAACCCTAACCCCAGGAGGAGACAGGAACAGACAAACCCTAGCCCCAGGAGGAGCGAGGAACAGACACTAACCCCAGGAGGAGACAGGGACAGACCAACCCTAACCCCAGGAGGAGACAGGAACAGACCAACCCTAACCCCAGGAGGAGACAGGAACAGACAAACCCTAGCCCCAGGAGGAGCGAGGAACAGACACTAACCCCAGGAGGAGACAGGAACAGACCAACCCTAACCCCAGGAGGAGACAGGAACAGACCAACACTAACCCCAGGAGGAGACAGGAACAGACACTAACCCCAGGAGGAGACAGGAACAGACCAACCCTAACCCCAGGAGGAGACAGGAACAGACCAACACTAACCCCAGGAGGAGACAGGAACAGACCAACCCTAACCCCAGGAGGAGACAGGAACAGACCAACACTAACCCCAGGAGGACACAGAACAGACCAACCCTAACCCCAGGAGGAGACAGGAACAGACACTAACCCCAGGATGAGACAGGGACAGACCAACCCTAACCCCAGGAGGAGACAGGGACAGACCAACACTAACCCCAGGAGGAGACAGGAACAGACCAACACTAACCCCAGGAGGAGACAGGAACAGACCAACCCTAACCCCAGGAGGAGACAGGAACAGACCAACACTAACCCCAGGAGGAGACAGGAACAGACCAACCCTAACCCCAGGAGGAGACAGGAACAGACCAACACTAACCCCAGGAGGAGACAGGAACAGACACTAACCCCAGGAGGAGACAGGGACAGACCAACCCTAACCCCAGGAGGAGGCAGGGACAGACCAACCCTAACCCCAGGAGGAGACAGGAACAGACCAACACTAACCCCAGGAGGAGACAGGGCCAGACCAACCTTAACCCCAGGAGGAGACAGGAACAAACAAACCCTAGCCCCAGGAGGAGCGAGGAACAGACACTAACCCCAGGAGGAGACAGGGACAGACCAACCCTAACCCCAGGAGGAGACAGGAACAGACCAACCCTAACCCCAGGAGGAGACAGGAAGAGACAAACCCTAGCCCCAGGAGGAGCGAGGAACAGACACTAACCCCAGGAGGAAACAGGAACAGACCAACCCTAACCCCAGGAGGAGACAGGAACAGACCAACACTAACCCCAGGAGGAGACAGGAACAGACCAACCCTAACCCCAGGAGGAGACAGGAACAGACCAACACTAACCCCAGGAGGAGACAGGAACAGACCAATCCTAACCCCAGGAGGAGACAGGAACAGACCAACACTAACCCCGGGAGGAGACAGAACAGACCAACCCTAACCCCAGGAGGAGACAGGAACAGACACTAACCCCAGGAGGAGACAGGGACAGACCAACCCTAACCCCAGGAGGAGACAGGAACAGACCAACCCTAACCCCAGGAGGAGACAGGAACAGACCAACCCTAACCCCAGGAGGAGACAGGAACAGACCAACCCTAACCCCAGGAGGAGAGAGGAACAGACACTAACCCCAGGAGGAGACAGGGACAGACCAACCCTAACCCCAGGAGGAGACAGGAACAGACCAACCCTAACCCCAGGAGGAGACAGGAACAGACCAACCCTAACCCCAGGAGGAGACAGGAACAGACTAACCCTAACCCCAGGAGGAGACAGGAACAGACCAACCCTAACCCCAGGAGGAGACAGGAACAGACCAACCCTAACCCCAGGAGGAGACAGGAACAGACCAACCCTAACCCCAGGAGGAGACAGGAACAGACACTAACCCCAGGAGGAGACAGGAACAGACCAACCCTAACCCCAGGAGGAGACAGGAACAGACCAACCCTAACCCCAGGAGGAGACAGGAACAGACCAGCCCTAACCCCAGGAGGAGACAGGAACAGACCAACCCTAACCCCAGGAGGAGACAGGAACAGACCAGCCCTAACCCCAGGAGGAGACAGGACACCTGCCAACGGTGGTTGGGTGTGGGACACGGAGAACAGGCTTAGTGCCCATTTAAACAGATTGGGGCCCTGTTAGACAGACTGACCCCACCCCAGCCCTGTTAGACAGACTGACCCCACCACCCCAGCCCTGTTAGACAGACTGACCCCCCCAGCCCTGTTAGACAGACTGACCCCACCACCCCAGCCCTGTTAGACAGACTGACCCCACCAGCCCCAGCCCTGTTAGACAGACTGACCCCACCAGCCCTGTTAGACAGACTGACCCCGCCCCAGCCCTGTTAGACAGACTGACCCCACCACACCAGCCCTGTTAGACAGACTGACTCCACCACCCCAGCCCTGTTAGACAGACTGACACCACCCCACCCCTGTTAGACAGACTGACACCACCCCACCCCTGTTAGACAGACTGACACCACCCCACCCCTGTTAGACAGACTGACACCACCCCACCCCAGCCCTGTTAGACAGACTGACCCCACCACACCAGCCCTGTTAGACAGACTGACCCCACCAGCGCTGTTAGACAGACTGACCACACCCCAGCCCTGTTAGACAGACTGACTCCACCCCACCACCCCTGTTAGACAGACTGACCCCACCCCAGCCCTGTTAGACAGACTGACCCCACCAGCCCTGTTAGACAGACTGACCCCACCAGCCCTGTTAGACAGACTGACCCCACCACCCCACCCCTGTTAGACAGACTGACTCCACCCCACCCCTGTTAGACAGACTGACTCCACCCCACCACCCCTGTTAGACAGACTGACCCCACCACCCCACCCCTGTTAGACAGACTGACCCCACCAGCCCTGTTAGACAGACTGACCCCACCCCACCCCTGTTAGACAGACTGACTCCACCCCACCACCCCTGTTAGACAGACTGACCCCACCCCACCCCTGTTAGACAGACTGACACCACCCCACCCCTGTTAGACAGACTGACTCCACCCCAGCCCTGTTAGACAGACTGACCCCACCACCCCACCCCTGTTAGACAGACTGACCCCACCCCACCCCTGTTAGACAGACTGACCCCACCAGCCCTGTTAGACAGACTGACCCCACCCCACCCCTGTTAGACAGACTGACCCCACCCCACCCCTGTTAGACAGACTGACTCCACCCCAGCCCTGTTAGACAGACCCCACCACCCCACCCCTGTTAGACAGACTGACCCCACCCCACCCCTGTTAGACAGACTGACTCCACCCCACCACCCCTGTTAGACAGACTGACCCCACCCCACCCTGTTAGACAGACTGACCCCACCACCCCACCCCTGTTAGACAGACTGACCCCACCCCACCCCAGCCCTGTTAGACAGACTGACCCCACAACCCCAGCCCTGTTAGACAGACTGACCCCACCACCCCAGCCCTGTTAGACAGACTGACCCCACCACACCAGCCCTGTTAGACAGACTGACCCCGCCAGCGCTGTTAGACAGACTGACCACACCCCAGCCCTGTTAGACAGACTGACTCCACCCCACCCCACCCCTGTTAGACAGACTGACCCCACCCCAGCCCTGTTAGACAGACTGACCCCACCAGCCCTGTTAGACAGACTGACCCCACCACCCCACCCCTGTTAGACAGACTGACTCCACCCCACCCCTGTTAGACAGACTGACTCCACCCCACCACCCCTGTTAGACAGACTGACCCCACCACCCCACCCCTGTTAGACAGACTGACCCCACCAGCCCTGTTAGACAGACTGACCCCACCCCACCCCTGTTAGACAGACTGACTCCACCCCACCACCCCTGTTAGACAGACTGACCCCACCCCACCCCTGTTAGACAGACTGACACCACCCCACCCCTGTTAGACAGACTGACTCCACCCCAGCCCTGTTAGACAGACTGACCCCACCACCCCACCCCTGTTAGACAGACTGACCCCACCCCACCCCTGTTAGACAGACTGACCCCACCAGCCCTGTTAGACAGACTGACCCCACCCCACCCCTGTTAGACAGACTGACCCCACCCCACCCGTGTTAGACAGACTGACTCCACCCCAGCCCTGTTAGACAGACCCCACCACCCCACCCCTGTTAGACAGACTGACCCCACCCCACCCCTGTTAGACAGACTGACTCCACCCCACCACCCCTGTTAGACAGACTGACCCCACCCCAACCCTGTTAGACAGACTGACCCCACCACCCCACCCCTGTTAGACAGACTGACCCCACCCCACCCCAGCCCTGTTAGACAGACTGACCCCACAACCCCAGCCCTGTTAGACAGACTGACCCCACAACCCCAGCCCTGTTAGACAGACTGACCCCACCAGCCCTGTTAGACAGACTGACCCCACCACCCCAGCCCTGTTAGACAGACTGACCCCACCACACCAGCCCTGTTAGACAGACTGACCCCACCACCCCAGCCCTGTTAGACAGACTGACCCCACCAGCCCTGTTAGACAGACTGACCCCACCCCACCAGCCCTGTTAGACAGACTGACCCCACCACCCCAGCCCTGTTAGACAGACTGACCCCACCAGCCCTGTTAGACAGACTGACCCCACCAGCCCAGCCCTGTTAGACAGACTGTCCCCACCCCAGCCCTGTTAGACAGACTGACCCCACCACTCCAGCCCTGTTAGACAGACTGACCCCACCCCAGCCCTGTTAGACAGACTGACCCCACCACCCCACCCCTGTTAGACAGACTGACCCCACCACTGCTGTTAGACAGACTGACCCCACCACTGCTGTTAGACAGACTGACCCCACCAGCCCTGTTAGACAGACTGACCCCACCAGCCCTGTTAGACAGACTGACCCCACCCCAGCCCTGTTAGACAGACTGACCCCACCACACCAGCCCTGTTAGACAGACTGACCCCACCACCCCTGTTAGACAGACTGACCCCACCAGCCCTGTTAGACAGACTGACCCCACCCCAGCCCTGTTAGACAGACTGACCCCACCACACCAGCCCTGTTAGACAGACTGACCCCACCACCCCTGTTAGACAGACTGACCCCACCAGCCCAGCGTTGTTAGACAGACTGACCCCACAACCCCAGCCCTGTTAGACAGACTGACCCCACCACCCCTGTTAGACAGACTGACCCCATCCCAGCCCTGTTAGACAGACTGACCCCACCCCAGCCCTGTTAGACAGACTGACCCCACCCCAGCCCTGTTAGACAGACTGACCCCTCCACACCAGCCCTGTTAGAGAGACTGACCCCACCAGCCCTGTTAGACAGACTGACCCCACCACCCCACCCCTGTTAGACAGACTGACCCCACCCCACCCCTGTTAGACAGACTGACCCCACCACTGCTGTTAGACAGACTGACCCCACCACTGCTGTTAGACAGACTGACCCCACCAGCCCTGTTAGACAGACTGACCCCACCAGCCCTGTTAGACAGACTGACCCCACCCCACCCCTGTTAGACAGACTGACCCCACCCCACCCCTGTTAGACAGACTGACCCCACCACTGCTGTTAGACAGACTGACCCCACCACTGCTGTTAGACAGACTGACCCCACCAGCCCTGTTAGACAGACTGACCCCACCACCCCTGTTAGACAGACTGACCCCACCAGCCCAGCGTTGTTAGACAGACTGACCCCACAACCCCAGCCCTGTTAGACAGACTGACCCCACCACCCCTGTTAGACAGACTGACCCCATCCCAGCCCTGTTAGACAGACTGACCCCACCCCAGCCCTGTTAGACAGACTGACCCCACCCCAGCCCTGTTAGACAGACTGACCCCTCCACACCAGCCCTGTTAGAGAGACTGACCCCACCAGCCCTGTTAGACAGACTGACCCCACCACCCCACCCCTGTTAGACAGACTGACCCCACCCCAGCCCTGTTAGACAGACTGACCCCACCCCAGCCCTGTTAGACAGACTGACCCCACCAGCCCTGTTAGACAGACTGACCCCACCAGCCCTGTTAGACAGACTGACCCCACCAGCCCTGTTAGACAGACTGACCCCACCACTCCAGCCCTGTTAGACAGACTGACCCCACCACCCCTGTTAGACAGACTGACCCCACCACCCCTGTTAGACAGACTGACCCCACCACCCCAGCCCTGTTAGACAGACTGACCCCACCACTGCTGTTAGACAGACTGACCCCACCCCAGCCCTGTTAGACAGACTGACCCCACCACCCCAGCCCTGTTAGACAGACTGACCCCACCAGCCCAGCCCTGTTAGACAGACTGACCCCACCAGCCCAGCCCTGTTAGACAGACTGACCCCACCACCCCTGTTAGACAGACTGACCCCACCACCCCAGCCCTGTTAGACAGACTGACCCCACCACACCAGCCCTGTTAGACAGACTGACCCCACCACCCCAGCCCTGTTAGAGAGAGAGAGGGGCTAAAATACGTGGTCCCGTGTGGCTCAGTTGGTAGAGCATGGCGCTTGCAATGCCAGGGTTGTGGCTTCAATTCCCACGGGGGGACCAGGCTTCAATTCCCACGGGGGGACCAGGGTTCAATTCCCACGGGGGGACCAGGATGAATATGTATGAACTTTCCAATTTGTAAGTCAATTTGTAAGTCGCTCTGGATAAGAGCGTCTGCTAAATGACTTAAATGTAAATGTAAATGTAAGTCGCACTGGATAAGAGCGTCTGCTAAATGACTTAAATGTAAATGTAAATATAGGGAGTAATATCTTCAATAATGCCAAGGATTTACATAAAATAGACTCAACCTGGTTTAGAAATCAAATAATGATTATTTCACCCCCCCCCCCCCCAAAAAAAAAGACCATGAAATTGCTCTGCATTTAAAGTTTATATTGTCTAGAATAGACAGTGTTCTCTAAAATAGTACAAATGCTGATATGCTTTTGTTTAATTTCTCTTAAATTCCACCTAACCAAATATAGAAATGAACCTGAAATAATGAAATATTCTACCGACTCAACGTCTTTGACATCGCGATATAACCTGATTCAAACGTTCAATTCAAAGTTCTTATTTAGCGTAAGATGTTCTCTCAACCTCTCCTTCAATTTGTTTTCTTGGGATATGGTTGTTTTAAAACGGTACTGGGATAAGAAATGGACTCGCAAAATTTTGAAAATATATTTATTGAATATGTCAATCAAAATATACAAACGTTTGATTTCACAAAGAGACTCTCATAAGAGCAATAAAGTAAGAAATATCGTTTAAATATAGAACTATACATCTATGAATTAAATATTTATACAGTAAGGGGTGGTGTGGTCCTCGGTCCCGTGTCTTGAGCGGTGTATACAGATGCCTGGTTCTGTGGTCCAAGAGCGGTCAGCGGTAGTCAGGGATCCCGTCTTTATCCACATCTTATCCGTCTGAGAAATCGATCTCCTCCGCCTCCTCCCCCAGACCTTGAGAACCAGGACTCTTCACTGGGGTGGCCAGGCCCAGTTTAACCAGCTTGTTCTGCTGTTGCTCCAGACTCTGCTTGCGCCATTTGATGCGTCGATTCTGGAACCACACTTTAACCTGAAAATAAGAAAAGGAATTTTGGTTGTAGGGATTTTTTTTTTTTTACGTTATAAACGTCAGAACCAATCATATTATCATTCTCATTCTTTAAAAAAAACTATTAAATTGGGGCTTTGCTTTGGTTCAAAGAAAGTTTGCAGTTTGAGTAGGAATCTGGTTTGTACCTGAGCCTCTGTGAGCTGCAGACCCGACGCCAGAAGGAACCTCTCCGAGCCAACCATGTACTGTTGGCGGGCGAACTCCTTCTCCAGACGGTCCAACTGCTCGTTGGTGAAGCTGGTGCGCATCCGCTTGGATTTCCCTCCCTTGTGTTTGAATGAGTGGGACATTGATAGACCTGTTTCTGTGAAGGAAAGAGATGGACAACAGTTTAAAACCCATGTCGGACTTTTCTTTAGGCCACTGTGTTTAGTTTGGATTATTGAATAAATTAGAATGGCACGTTAGATTGACATTTACCGTGTGCGTAAAAGGCCCCATGGCATGACGCGTGGTGGGAGAACGGTGGACAGCAGTAGACAGAGTATCCGGGTTGTGTGTGACTGTGCACCGGCGTGTGCATCATGTTGGGCGAGTAGAGGTACTGTGGCAGCGCTGAGCTCATCTGGGTCTGGAAGGGATGTAGTGGCGCTGTCGGTTGGTATTTGAGTCTACAGTGAATGGGACTCGTTCGGTCTATGTGTGTCTCCGACGGCTTGGCGAGCAGGGCGTCAATGGTGAAAGATTTCCCGCTGGCAGGCTTGGTCGCCGCTGCGCACTGGCTGCTGCTGCGCTGTGGATAGAGCGAAGCGTAATGGCGCATGGCGGAGTACCCGTACGCTCCCGCTCCTATTGGTCTGTTCGGTACTTGCATGCTGTCAGTCGTGATGGAAAAAGGAAAAGCGAAGAAAATAAAGTTAAAACGTATGTCCAAAGTAGGCTGTTTCTCCTGGTGCAGAGCGTAGAGTTGTACTGCTTCCAACTGAAACAGATTCCTCTTTATACCCTCCCCGAACCTCGAGGTGTCAACAGCCCCCCAGCGGGGCTTTGTCTTTCTAAGATGAGAGGAACGAGCATCCCGATAACCTATCCGATTCATTGATGGTGTAGTACAAGCTGGGACTGTCAAATACCCTAATAGGACAAGACTCTGGAAGCTCAAGCACTGTGGGGGGTGGGTAGGGGATCTCAGAGGGTTTAGTGGGATACAAATTCTTGCGTGGATCTGAGCTCCGAATGTAATCATTACCGCTGGGAAGGCCTTGATGTCACCAAATCATCTTATTTGGTCCCTTTTAAATCAAAGCTAGCCGACAGATGCTGCAAGCAGCGGAACAAATAGCTTCACAATTGGAGGGCGACTTTAAAAAAAAAGCTGTAACGTTAAAATCACATTGTAGACAAGTCTGCTGCTCAATAGGAATTATAGGTAACAATGTCAGGACTTTATTCAGGGCTTCGTTTTGATTGAAGAAAATTACGTTTTTCCTACGAGTTTGGAGAAAATTATCCGTTTAATTGTGTAGGTGCATTATATAGTTGTGTGATTTAGCCAATCACGCGTCTTTGTGCTTGTATAGGCCTATGATGAGCAATGGACTGAATCAAATAAAGGCCTACTAAAATCAAGAATAATTGACTTATTTTATAGCTATTTTCCTGAAACTATTCACTCTCATTTTTAAAGCTATTTTCCTGATAGTATTCAATCTCTCTCCTGAAGCTAATTATAATTACATAAAGACTGGTTGCTGTCCAAAGTGTGTCTTTTTACAGTTGTGGTGTCACCCTAAACTGGAATAACTAGTGGGGCATCGCACGGGGCGTCAGATTCAGCAGGTCGGGGGTGCGCTGACAGAGAGCCGCTGCTGGTTTACTAACACCCACGCCACTAATCGCAGTCAGTGCGTTCATCCACCACTTGATCTCTTCATTAAAACACAACACCGGTGACAGAGAGGTTTCTCTGCGTTGTGCGTCATTACCGTTAACTTGTGTATAACAGTTACCGCACAATTTAAAATATTCAAATATCATAAATGCTTTTATTACATCTTTCATTGTAGTGATGAAATTCATTGTAGTGATGACAAAATCCGTTATAGCCCACAATTTTAGAGGACACAATTGGGCTGGGTTGACAGGAAATGCGCAAGAGAGCAGCTCCCCATTATTGGTTGTTCATTAGAGACTTAAAAAGCCTCATGAAAAGCATCGCGGCTTCTTTAAAAGTAAGCGATTTTCATTCTTACACTACTTTAGGACAAAGCCTCCTCTTTCAACCTGGGATTATGACCCGCTCTGCAAACTCCACCAGCTTCATTTGGAAGCAGCTGAGAGCGTCACTGTGAGCTTTACATAACAGTTAAGACATATTTGAACAGTGAAGAGAACCGTTAGTCACTTTGACTTCAGAGCCATTGTATTAATTCTATGTAGCTGACACTATGATGCCTAATGAACAAGGCAAACAGCGGGTTTTTGTCGACTCGGCCTGAACAATGAAACGGTCTTCTGATGAGTCACCGGGCAGACCACCCACCCCAGCGTAGTTTTCACACTAGTAGGACCCAAAACATCTGGGCCACTGTTTACTTAACCTTCACGGGCCTGAGAAAGTAGCAGCAACTCCTCACACAGGCTTTTATCACAAATCACAATGATGTCAATGTCACTGAACTTCAGAATTGATCTTTAGTTAGACAGAGTAGACCGCAGTCCTGTCCACTCAACTGACGGGCAACTATAATCCCTCCAGCGGGGAGTCTGAGTGGGGACAGTGATGATTAGTATGGTCAAATGAAGATAATATATGATGTTGTTTGATGTGTAAAATGAGTAATGGTTCCTATAGGCTACTGCCAATTCAGAGAGGAGCTACCAAAGCAGTGATCAAGAGCAGCTCCTTGTGTATTGGAGCCAGACAGGAAATACACTCTGGCCCATTGTTCAAGAGACCTCTTTTCATAGTTATGGGCAGGGGAAGGCCTTAACCACCTGAACTCTGACAGCCTTAACCACCTAAACTCTGACACCCTTAATAAACTCTGACACCCTTAACCACCTAAACTCTGACAGCCTTAACCACCTGAACTCTGACACCCTTAATAAACTCTGACACCCTTAACCACCTAAACTCTGACACCCTTAATAAACTCTGACACCCTTAACCACCTAAACTCGGACACCCTTAACCACCTAATCTCTGACACCCTTAACCACCTAAACTCTGACAACCTTAACCACCTGAACTCTGACACCCTTAATAAACTCTGACACCCTTAACCACCTAATCTCTGACACCCTTAATAAACTCTGACACCCTTAACCACCTAATCTCTGACACCCTTAACCACCTAAACTCTGACACCCTTAATAAACTCTGACACCCTTAACCACCTAAACTCTGACACCCTTAACCACCTAAACTCTGACACCCTTAACCACCTAAACTCTGACACCCTTAACCACCTAAACTCTGACACCCTTAACCACCTGAACTCTGACACCCTTAACCACCTGAACTCTGACACCCTTAACCACCTAAACTCTGACACCCTTAACCACCTAAACTCTGACACCCTTAACCACCTAATCTCTGACACCCTTAACCACCTAAACTCGGACACCCTTAACCACCTAAACTCTGACACCCTTAATAATCTCTGACACCCTTAACCACCTGAACTCTGACACCCTTAATAAACTCTGACACCCTTAACCACCTAATCTCTGACACCCTTAATAAACTCTGACACCCTTAACCACCTAATCTCTGACACCCTTAACCACCTAAACTCTGACACCCTTAATAAACTCTGACACCCTTAACCACCTGAACTCTGACACCCTTAACCACCTAAACTCTGACACCCTTAACCACCTAAACTCTGACACCCTTAACCACCTAAACTCTGACACCCTTAACCACCTGAACTCTGACACCCTTAACCACCTGAACTCTGACACCCTTAACCACCTAAACTCTGACACCCTTAACCACCTAAACTCTGACACCCTTAACCACCTAAACTCTGACACCCTTAACCACCTAATCTCTGACACCCTTAACCACCTAAACTCGGACACCCTTAACCACCTAAACTCTGACACCCTTAATAATCTCTGACACCCTTAACCACCTGAACTCTGACACCCTTAATAAACTCTGACACCCTTAACCACCTAATCTCTGACACCCTTAATAAACTCTGACACCCTTAACCACCTAATCTCTGACACCCTTAACCACCTAAACTCTGACACCCTTAATAAACTCTGACACCCTTAACCACCTAAACTCTGACACCCTTAACCACCTAAACTCTGACACCCTTAACCACCTAAACTCTGACACCCTTAACCACCTAAACTCTGACACCCTTAACCACCTGAACTCTGACACCCTTAACCACCTGAACTCTGACACCCTTAACCACCTAAACTCTGACACCCTTAACCACCTAAACTCTGACACCCTTAACCACCTAATCTCTGACACCATTAACCACCTAAACTCGGACACCCTTAACCACCTAAACTCTGACACCCTTAATAATCTCTGACACCCTTAACCACCTAAACTATGACACCCTTAATAAACTCTGACACCCTTAACCACCTAAACTCTGACACCCTTAACCACCTAAACTCTGACACCCTTAATAAACTCTGACACCCTTAATAAACTCTGACATTCTTAATAAACTCTGACACCCTTAACCACCTAATCTCTGACACCCTTAATAAACTCTGACACCCTTAATAAACTCTGACACCCTTTTGTGGCATTTTCCAAACAACGCAAAATGTAGCACATTACCTATTTAACTGTTTCCATCACCTTTTATGGCGTTGTGTTTTGTGGACTATATTTCTCTTTCGTTTCCAACTGCTCAGGTGAAAAGCAGCTGGAGACAGGTGGTGTTACAACCGTTAGGCTCCTCCCCAATTGACACGTGATTTAATGAGAAAGCCCAGAGAGGCACTCTGAAGAGAAAGCCCAGAGAGGCACTCTGAAGAGAAAGCCCAGAGAGGCACTCTGAAGAGAAAGCCCAGAGAGGCACTCTGAAGAGAAAGCCCAGAGAGGCACTCTGAAGAGAAAGCCCAGAGAGGCACTCTGAAGAGAAAGCCCAGAGAGGCACTCTGAAGAGAAAGCCCAGAGAGGCACTCTGAAGAGAAAGCCCAGGGAGGCACTCTGAAGAGAAAGCCCAGAGAGGCACTCTGAAGAGAAAGCCCAGGGAGGCACTTTGAAGAGAAAGCCCAGAGAGGCACTCTGAAGAGAAAGCCCAGAGAGGCACTCTGAAGAGAAAGCCCAGAGAGGCACTCTGAAGAGAAAGCCCAGAGAGGCACTTTGAAGAGAAAGCCCAGAGAGGCACTCTGAAGAGAAAGCCCAGAGAGGCACTCTGAAGAGAACGGCCAGGAAGGCACTCTGAAGCACTGTCATCATAATCACAGTGCTGTAAGGGGCTGCTTTTGGCGCCTGATCGACACATTTAGCAGCCACTGTAACCAGGCCCTTTCTCGTCCTTCCACACCTATCACTAACCATCACTAATGAGTTTATGAAGCCATTATAGAATGCCTCAGTGTCCAGCCTCTGTCACCTTACTGCTACTGTGGCCACTGGGTCGTTGTGCTGGGACAATAAGGAGCAATGGGCCTCGGGACTCAACTTGACTATGAATGGGGCTAGAATGAATGGACAGGTATGTTCCGTCTGGCTCCAATACACAACTAGACCCAGGCCCTGGTTCAACAGCTTTCAGTTTCATATGTGCAATGAATACATTGGAAATGTCCTCTCCCCTGTCACCTTTGAAAAGACTCGATTTGAGGGTTAGGTCGATGACGCCTGCATAAGGTCGTTAACATGTCTTTGAGCTGGATCATGTGATACGTCATGACAGTTTATCACAACTGTTGTCCTATTGCTGGTCTGCACCATAAACATTTTTTTTTACAAAGCACGATAAACTGAAACCTTTAAAAGTGAAATTCTACACCCTTTTCCATCCGTCATGCAATATGTATGGTTGAACCGGTAAGGTGACATAAGTTGTAAATAAACTATAATTACATTTTTGGTGATGACAAAATGCTCTGTGTTTCACTTTGTGGAACTGTGAACTGTGGCTAGAGAAAAAGCATGTTTGGACACGCAGCCACTGCCTACATGGGGCGGCAGGGTAGCCTAGTGGTTAGAGCGTTGGACTAGTAACCGAAAGGTTGCAAGTTCAAATCCCCGAGCTGACAAGGTACAAATCTGTCGTTCTGCCCCTGAACAGGCAGTTAACCCTCTGGATAAGAGCGTCTGCTATATGACTTAAATGTAAATGAACATATTTGTCCAAGCCTGAAGAATACTATTGGTATTTGACTTTTGTGTGTTAGTGATACGAACATGCTCCTACATGTCAAGGTCATAGCGATACATAGAGTATGTAAGACAGGTAGTTATGAGGCATGGCAGAGGGCCGGGTTTAAGGTTAGCCATGCTAGCATATTTACCCAGGTTTATCAGGATGTAGCTAAATGGGATATGGTTAATAACATATTTACCCAGGTTTATCAAGATGTAGCTAAATGGGATACTGTTAACATATTTAACCAGGTTTATCAAGGTGTAGCTAAATGGGATACTGTTAACATATTTAACCAGGTTTATCAGGATGTAGCTAAATGGGATACTGTTAACATATTTAACCAGATTTATCAAGATGTAGCTAAATGGGATACGGTTAACATATTTAACCAGGTTTATCAAGGTGTAGCTAAATGGGATACTGTTAACATATTTAACCAGGTTTATCAAGATGTAGCTAAATGGGATATGGTTAACATATTTAACCAGGTTTATCAAGATGTAGCTAAATGGGATACTGTTAACATATTTAACCAGGTTGATCAAGGTGTAGCTAAATGGGATATGGTTAATAACATATTTACCCAGGTTTATCAAGATGTAGCTAAATGGGATACTGTTAACATATTTAACCAGGTTGATCAAGGTGTAGCTAAATGGGATATGGTTAATAACATATTTAACCAGATTTATCAAGATGTAGCTAAATGGGATACGGTTAACATATTTAACCAGGTTTATCAAGATGTAGCTAAATGGGATACTGTTAACATATTTAACCAGGTTGATCAAGGTGTAGCTAAATGGTATATGGTTAACATATTTACCCAGGTTTATCAAGGTGTAGCTAAATGGGATATGGTTAACATATTTACCCAGGTTTATCAAGGTGTAGCTAAATGGGATATGGTTAACGCTAGCTTGTGGCAGGTCTTTGGTTAGGTGACAGTGACTAGTTCAACTGTGGTTTACCTGAACTAGTTCACCTGCGGTTTACCTGAACTAGTTCACCTGTGGTTACCTGTACTAGTTCACCTGTGGTTTACCTGAACTAGTTCACCTGTGGTTACCTGTACTAGTTCACCTGTGGTTACCTGTACTAGTTCACCTGTGGTTTACCTGAACTAGTTCACCTGTGGTTTACCTGTACTAGTTCACCTGTGGTTACCTGTACTAGTTCACCTGTGGTTACCTGAACTAGTTCACCTGTGGTTACCTGAACTAGTTCACCTGTGGTTACCTGTACTAGTTCACCTGGGTTTACCTGTACTAGTTCACCTGTGGTTACCTGTACTAGTTCACCTGGGTTTACCTGAACTAGTTCACCTGTGGTTACCTTTACTAGTTCACCAGTGGTTACCTGAACTAGTTCACCTGTGGTTACCTGTACTAGTTCACCTGGGTTTACCTGTACTAGTTCACCTGTGGTTACCTGTACTAGTTCACCTGGGTTTACCTGAACTAGTTCACCTGTGGTTACCTTTACTAGTTCACCAGTGGTTACCTGAACTAGTTCACCTGGGTTTACCTGAACTAGTTCACCTGTGGTTTAACTGAACTAGTTCACCTGTGGTTTACCTGAACTAGTTCACCTGTGGTTTACCTGAACTAGTTCACCTGTGGTTTACCTGAACTAGTTCACCTGTGGTTTACCTGAACTAGTTCACCTGTGGTTTACCTGAACTAGTTCACCTGTGGTTATCTGAACTAGTTCACCTGTGGTTACCTGTACTAGTTCACCTGGGTTTACCTGAACTAGTTCACCTGGGTTTACCTGAACTAGTTCACCTGTGGTTACCTTTACTAGTTCACCTGTAGTTTATCTGAACTAGTTCACCAGTGGTTACCTGAACTAGTTCACCTGTGGTTACCTGTAGGCCTGCTAGTTTGTCTGTTAGTGGGAGAGTTTGTAACATACAACATACAGTGGGGAGAACAAGTATTTGATACACTGCCGATTTTGCAGGTTTTCCTACTTACAAAGCATGTAGAGGTCTGTAATTTTGATCATAGGTACACTTCAACTGTGAGAGACGGAATCTAAAACAAAAATCCAGAAAATCACATTGTATGATTTTTAAGTCATTCATTTGCATTTTATTGCATGACATAAGTATTTGATACATCAGAAAAGCAGAACTTAATATTTGGTACAGAAACCTTTGTTTGCAATTACAGAGATCATACGTTTCCTGTAGTTCTTGACCAGGTTTGCACACACTGCTGCAGGGATTTTGGCCCACTCCTCCATACACACCTTCTCCAGATCCTTCAGGTTTCGGGGCTGTCGCTGGGCAGTGGCGTGCCGTGGGCCTGGGGCCTGGGCCTTCAGTGAGGTCCTACACAGTCCCACCCGAATTAATCCACCTCTTATTACCATCATTATGATGCCATGGCTCTAGACAGAAACGCAGTATAACCAGGCGTTGCGTCACCTTGAAATTGACAAATGGACATTTTTGGGTAAACAGTGTTTACCCAAAAACATGACACAATCAATGAGTCTTTTCAATATTTCCCTTCACCTTTTCATTGTGCAGCTCCGTTGCCCTGCGCGCTTGTTCGTTGAGCTGTAGATCCACTCCGGTGTCCCCAAAAGTTTTCAAAAGCACCATTGCTTCTAAGTGCCCAGCCGTACTTTGGTGTCTCGTTGCTGCCTTGGTTAGACAACTCAAGTTTGCAAAGCCAGTGTGGCTCCAAACACCAAATCGATCACTTGCAAATAATAGGCATTCCCAGCAGTACAGTTTGCAGTGCTTCTCGGAGCCTGTGAGCCATTGATAGCGCTCGTAGTTGGAACCCCTTTCCCGCCTGTGACAGGCTTTGTAGCGTCGGGCGACCTCTCCTGACAATGTCTAACTTTTCTTGAAATGTTCGTCTTGAGAATGGCGTTATAATTATATCCTCGACCAAATCGATATCTTCTCCTCCTTCCGCCATTGTGGGTTGAAAAAACAGCTTAGTAGTACGCGAATTAATTCGTTTATCAAATTCAGTTTCCTAGATCTCCATAGGACCTGCCTCTCAATATTGGTAATCCAATCAAAAGACGTGCACGCACTACGCCTGCTAGCTGGCTCCTGTGTAACACTGGAGTTTAGATTTGATGAATATTGGTGGAAATAATGTGTTAGATTGCCTTGTGGTTAGAGTGTTCAGCCAGTAACGGAAAAGTCGCTGGTTTGAACACTCGAGCCGACAAGGTGAAAGATCTGTCGATGTGCCCCTGAGCGAGGTCCTTAACCCATAGCTCCAGGGGCCGTACTACTATGCTGCCCTACAAAGGCAACACACATTAACTATGAATTTGGTCAAAAATCTTTGATCTGTTGAAATGGCCGGGTATATTATCTAATTAATGTAGTATTTAGTTTCCGGACACAAGAACAAGACAGTTGATCAGAATATATCATCTGTCTAGACAGAAAAATACTTTGAAGTCAGATTTAGCTCTAACAAGAAGGACGTAATTACTGTGTTTTGCCTTTGTAAGGCAGTATGGCTGACCTTGTAAAGCAAGACATTTCACTGCACTGAGCCAGTGTATATGTTTAGCCTTTGTAAGGCAGTAAATTAATAATAGTAATTATCAATCAGCATGTTCAAATACAGGCATGACATTTGTCACAAGCCGGCTCATAGCCTGTGACAAAAATGAGGGGACACGAACAGGTATAGGCCAAATTAAAAAGGTTCTTTATTCTACAACAAACTATTAAGTTAAAACAAAGAAAAAGGAATGAGGTGTGTAAGTATCATAATGTAAGGTGTATGTAAAGTGCAGGGATGCGTGAATCTGTGTGTGTGGACATGACTGAGTGAAAACTATGTACAACTACAAAGGAACAAACAGAACAGGATCATACCTGGAGGAGCAGAGAGAGAGGTGATTAGTGAAGCAGTTTATACCCTGAGCCCAGGTGGCTCCAATCACTAACGACCCTCCTCTGCCTGCAGGAGGAACCGCCCCTGCAATGCAGAGGAGGAGCCGTGACACATTTAAAAATATATATAAATATTTTACCTTTATTTAACTAGGCAAGTCAGTTAAGAACAAATTCTTATTTTCAATGACAGCCTAGGAACAGTGGGTTATGGCTTGTTCAGGGGGCAGAACGACAGACTGTTACCTTGTCAGCTCGGGGATTCGATCTTGCAACCTTTCAGTTACAAGTCCAACGCTCTAACCACTAGGCTACCTGTCGCCCCAAAATCACAATAAACATATTCAGTTTTATATATATAAAAAACTGAATATATTTGTTGTGATTTCAGGGCGACCGGTAGCCTGGTATACTCAGTATATGTAGTAATATATATATATATACTGACACATACTGTATATTACTACATATATATACTGTATATTACTACACATATATATATATATATACTACATACACTGAGTATACTAAACATTAGGAACATGGACTCTACAAGGTGTCTAAAGCGTTCCTCAGGGATGCTGGTCCATGTTGACTCCAACGCTTCCCACAGTTGCGTCCAGTTGGCTGGATGTACTTTGGCTGGTGGACCGTTCTTGATACACACAGGGGAAACTGTTGAGCGTGAAAAACCCAGCAGCGTTGCAGTTCTTGACACAAACCGGTGCGTCTGGCACCTACAACCACACCCCGTTCAAAGGCACTTAAATATTTTGTCTTGCCCATTCACCCTCTGAATGGCACACATACACAATCCATGTCTCAATTGCCTCAAGGCTTAAAAATCCTTCTTTATTAACCCGTCTCCTCCCCTTCATCTACACCGATTGAAGTGGATTTAACAGGTGACATCAATAAGGAATCATAGCGTTCACCTGGATTCACCTGGTCAGTCTGTCATGGAAAGAGCAGGTGTTCTTAATGTTTTGACCTCTCTGTACATCACAATAAACATATTCAGTTATATATTATATATCAATACATTACTAAATACATCACAATAAACATATTCAGCCAATAATCAATACATTACTAAATACATACACACTTTAATCGATAGTGTAGAACCCTGCATACAACAGAATTGGACCTGGTAACAACCCATTAACTTAGTTGGGTAGACCGAACATAGTAAATGTAATTCCGAGACACTCCAATTTAGTATGAAATACTATGTTTCCTGTGGTATGGATTCATTTGTGGCTGTCCATCATCTATTTGACATTATATGTTACCAATTACAATTCTTACAATACTGTACAGTCGTGGCCAAAAGTTTTGAGAATGACACAAATATTAATTTTCACAAAGTCTGCTGCCTCAGTTTGTTGGTGGCAATTTGCATATAGTCCAGAATGTTATGAAGAGTGATCAAATGAATTGCAATTAATTGCAAAGTCCCTCTTTGCCATGCAAATGAACTGAATCCCCCAAAAACATTTTCACTGCATTTCAGCCCTGCCACAAAAGGACCAGCTGACATCATGTCAGTGATTCTCTCGTTAACACAGGTGTGAGTGTTGACGAGGACAAGGTTGGAGATCACTCTGTCATGCTGATTGAGTTTGAATAACAGACTGGAAGCTTCAAAAGGAGGGTGGTGCTTGGAATCATTGTTCTTCCTCTGTCAGCCATGGTTACCTGCAAGGAAACACGTGCTGTCATCATTGCTTTGCACAAAAATGGCTTCACAGGCAAGGATATTGCTTCCAGTAAGATTGCACCTAAATGAACCATTTATCGGATCATCAAGAACTTCAAGGAGAGTGGTTCAATTGTTGTGAAGAAGGCTTCAGGGCGCCCAAGAAAGTCCAGCAAGCGCCAGGACCGTCTCCTAAAGTTGATTCAGCTGCGGGATCGGGGCACCACCAGTACAGAGCTTGCTCAGGAATGGCAGCAGGCAGGTGTGAGTGCATCTGCACGCACAGTGAAGCGAAGACTTTTGGAGGATGGCCTGGTGTCAAGAAGGGCAGCAAAGAAGCCACTTCTCTCCAGGAAAAACATCAGGGACAGACTGATATTCTGAAAAAGGTACAGTGATTGGACTGCTGAGGACTGGGTTAAAGTCATTTTCTCTGATGAATCCCCTTTCTGATTGTTTGGGGCATCCGGAAAAAAGCTTGTCCGGAGAAGACAAGGTGAGCGCTACCATCAGTCCTGTGTCATGCCAACAGTAAAGCCTCCTGAGACCATTCATGTGTGGGGTTGCTTCTCAGCTAAGGGAGTGGGCTCACTCACAATTTTGCCTAAGAACACAGCCATGAATAAAGAATGGTACCAACAAATCCTCCGAGAGCAACTTCTCCCAATCATCCAGGAACAGTTTGGTGACGAACAATGCCTTTTCCAGCATAATGGACCACCTTGCCATAAGGCAAAAGTGATAACTAAGTGGCTCGGGGGAACAAAACATCGATATTTTGGGTCCATGGCCAGGAAACTCCCCAGACATTAATCCCATTGAGAATTTGTGGTCAATCCTCGAGGCGGGTGGACAAACAAAACCCCACAAATTCTGACAAACGCCAATCATTGATTATGCAAGAATGGGCTGCCATCAGTCAGGATGTGGCCCAGAAGTTAATTGACAGCATGCCAGAGCGGATTGCAGAGGTCTTGAAAAAGAAGGGTCAACACTGCAAATATTGACTCTTTGCATCAACTTCATGTAATTGCCAATAAAAGCCTTTGACACTTATGAAATGCTTGTAATTATACTTCAGTATTCCATAGTAACATCTGACAAAAATATCTAAAGACACTGAAGCAGCAAACTTTGTGGAAATTAATATTTGTGTCATTCTCAAAACTTTTGGCCACGACTCTATGTTACGAATTTCAATTCGTAAAATATGTTACTGATTTTCAAAAAGCATGATATGTCTGTCACACATTCCAATTGGTTGTGTCTAATGTTGGCTAGGTGGGTAAAGGGTCACTAGACGTTGGCGTTATATGGCCGGCCACCCATCCTACCTCCCTCCATTCCGTCCTCCCTATTGTCATACCTGTCTTATATAACCATACCAAAAGTAATTTATGAACCCATCTCCGATTCACGAGATTAGGTTTACTATGTTACGTCTAGTCTATGAGACCAGGCTGCAGTAACCTGTTGGTGAATCAGACTCTGTGGTAACCTGTTAGTGAATGAGACTCTGGTAACCTGTTAGTGAATGAGACTCTGGTAACCTGTTAGTGAATGAGACTCTGGTAACCTGTTAGTGAATGAGACTCTGGTAACCTGTTAGTGAATGAGACTCTGTGGTAACCTGTTAGTGAATGAGACTCTGTGGTAACCTGTTAGTGAATGAGACTCTGTGGTAACCTGTTAGTGAATGAGACTCTGGTAACATGTTAGTGAATGAGACTCTGGTAACCTGTTAGTGAATGAGACTCTGTGGTAACCTGTTAGTGAATGAGACTCTGGTAACCTGTTAGTGAATGAGACTCTGTGGTAACCTGTTAGTGAATGAGACTCTGTGGTAACCTGTTAGTGAATGAGACTCTGTGGTAACCTGTTAGTGAATGAGACTCTGGTAACCTGTTAGTGAATGAGACTCTGGTAACCTGTTAGTGAATGAGACTCTGTGGTAACCTGTTAGTGAATGAGACTCTAGTAACCTGTTAGTGAATGAGACTCTGTGGTAACCTGTTAGTGAATGAGACTCTGTGGTAACCTGTTAGTGAATGAGACTCTGTGGTAACCTGTTAGTGAATGAGACTCTGTGGTAACCTGTTAGTGAATGAGACTCTGGTAACCTGTTAGTGACTGAGACTCTGGTAACCTGTTAGTGAATGAGACTCTCTGGTAACCTGTTAGTGAATGAGACTCTGGTAACCTGTTAGTGAATGAGACTCTGTGGTAACCTGTTAGTGAATGAGACTCTGTAGTAACCTGTTAGTGAATGAGACTCTCTGGTAACCTGTTAGTGAATGAGACTCTGTGGTAACCTGTTAGTGAATGAGACTCTGTGGTAACCTGTTAGTGAATGAGACTCTGTGGTAACCTGTTAGTGAATGAGACTCTGGTAACCTGTTAGTGAATGAGACTCTGTGGTAACCTGTTAGTGAATGAGACTCTGTGGTAACCTGTTAGTGAATGAGACTCTGGTAACCTGTTAGTGAATGAGACTCTGGTAACCTGTTAGTGAATGAGACTCTGTGGTAACCTGTTAGTGAATGAGACTCTGTGGTAACCTGTTAGTGAATGAGACTCTGTGGTAACCTGTTAGTGAATGAGACTCTGTGGTAACCTGTTAGTGAATGAGACTCTGTGGTAACCTGTTAGTGAATGAGACTCTGTGGTAACCTGTTAGTGAATGAGACTCTGGTAACCTGTTAGTGAATGAGACTCTGTGGTAACCTGTTAGTGAATGAGACTCTGGTAACCTGTTAGTGAATGAGACTCTGGTAACCTGTTAGTGAATGAGACTCTGGTAACCTGTTAGTGAATGAGACTCTGGTAACCTGTTAGTGAATGAGACTCTGGTAACCTGTTAGTGAATGAGACTCTGTGGTAACCTGTTAGTGAATGAGACTCTGTGGTAACCTGTTAGTGAATGAGACTCTGGTAACCTGTTAGTGAATGAGACTCTGGTAACCTGTTAGTGAATGAGACTCTGTGGTAACCTGTTAGTGAATGAGACTCTGGTAACCTGTTAGTGAATGAGACTCTGTGGTAACCTGTTAGTGAATGAGACTCTGTGGTAACCTGTTAGTGAATGAGACTCTCTGGTAACCTGTAAGTGAATGAGACTCTGTGGTAACCTGTTAGTGAATGAGACTCTGTGGTAACCTGTTAGTGAATGAGACTCTGGTAACCTGTTAGTGAATGAGACTCTGTGGTAACCTGTTAGTGAATGAGACTCTCTGGTAACCTGTTAGTGAATGAGACTCTGTGGTAACCTGTTAGTGAATGAGACTCTGTGGTAACCTGTTAGTGAATGAGACTCTGGTAACCTGTTAGTGAATGAGACTCTGGTAACCTGTTAGTGAATGAGACTCTGTGGTAACCTGTTAGTGAATGAGACTCTGTGGTAACCTGTTAGTGAATGAGACTCTGTGGTAACCTGTTAGTGAATGAGACTCTGTGGTAACCTGTTAGTGAATGAGACTCTGGTAACCTGTTAGTGAATGAGACTCTGTGGTAACCTGTTAGTGAATGAGACTCTGGTAACCTGTTAGTGAATGAGACTCTGTGGTAACCTGTTAGTGAATGAGACTCTGTGGTAACCTGTTAGTGAATGAGACTCTGTGGTAACCTGTTAGTGAATGAGACTCTGTGGTAACCTGTTAGTGAATGAGACTCTGGTAACCTGTTAGTGAATGAGACTCTGGTAACCTGTTAGTGAATGAGACTCTGTGGTAACCTGTTAGTGAATGAGACTCTGGTAACCTGTTAGTGAATGAGACTCTGTGGTAACCTGTTAGTGAATGAGACTCTGTGGTAACCTGTTAGTGAATGAGACTCTCTGGTAACCTGTTAGTGAATGAGACTCTGGTAACCTGTTAGTGAATGAGACTCTGTGGTAACCTGTTAGTGAATGAGACTCTGTGGTAACCTGTTAGTGAATGAGACTCTGGTAACCTGTTAGTGAATGAGACTCTGTGGTAACCTGTTAGTGAATGAGACTCTGTGGTAACCTGTTAGTGAATGAGACTCTGGTAACCTGTTAGTGAATGAGACTCTGTGGTAACCTGTTAGTGAATGAGACTCTGTGGTAACCTGTTAGTGAATGAGACTCTGGTAACCTGTTAGTGAATGAGACTCTTTGGTAACCTGTTAGTGAATGAGACTCTGTGGTAACCTGTTAGTGAATGAGACTCTGGTAACATGTTAGTGAATGAGACTCTGTGGTAACCTGTTAGTGAATGAGACTCGGTGGTAACCTGTTAGTGAATGAGACTCTGTGGTAACCTGTTAGTGAATGAGACTCTGGTAACCTGTTAGTGAATGAGACTCTGGTAACCTGTTAGTGAATGAGACTCTGTGGTAACCTGTTAGTGAATGAGACTCTGGTAACCTGTTGGTGAATCAGACTCTGTGGTAACCTGTTAGTGAATGAGACTCTGGTAACCTGTTAGTGAATGAGACTCTGGTAACCTGTTGGTGAATCAGACTCTGTGGTAACCTGTTCGTGAATGAGACTCTGGTAACCTGTTAGTGAATGAGACTCTGGTAACCTGTTAGTGAATGAGACTCTGTGGTAACCTGTTAGTGAATGAGACTCTGGTAACCTGTTAGTGAATGAGACTCTGTGGTAACCTGCTAGTGAATGAGACTCTGGTAACCTGTTAGTGAATGAGACTCTGTGGTAACCTGTTAGTGAATGAGACTCTGTGGTAACCTGTTAGTGAATGAGACTCTGGTAACCTGTTAGTGAATGAGACTCTGGTAACCTGTTAGTGAATGAGACTCTGGTAACCTGTTAGTGAATGAGACTCTGTGGTAACCTGTTAGTGAATGAGACTCTAGTAACCTGTTAGTGAATGAGACTCTGGTAACCTGTTAGTGAATGAGACTCTGGTAACCTGTTAGTGAATGAGACTCTGTGGTAACCTGTTAGTGAATGAGACTCTGTGGTAACCTGTTAGTGAATGAGACTCTGTGGTAACCTGTTAGTGAATGAGACTCTGTGGTAACCTGTTAGTGAATGAGACTCTGGTAACCTGTTAGTGACTGAGACTCTGGTAACCTGTTAGTGAATGAGACTCTCTGGTAACCTGTTAGTGAATGAGACTCTGGTAACCTGTTAGTGAATGAGACTCTGTGGTAACCTGTTAGTGAATGAGACTCTGTAGTAACCTGTTAGTGAATGAGACTCTCTGGTAACCTGTTAGTGAATGAGACTCTGTGGTAACCTGTTAGTGAATGAGACTCTGTGGTAACCTGTTAGTGAATGAGACTCTGTGGTAACCTGTTAGTGAATGAGACTCTGGTAACCTGTTAGTGAATGAGACTCTGTGGTAACCTGTTAGTGAATGAGACTCTGTGGTAACCTGTTAGTGAATGAGACTCTGGTAACCTGTTAGTGAATGAGACTCTGGTAACCTGTTAGTGAATGAGACTCTGTGGTAACCTGTTAGTGAATGAGACTCTGGTAACCTGTTAGTGAATGAGACTCTGGTAACCTGTTAGTGAATGAGACTCTGGTAACCTGTTAGTGAATGAGACTCTGGTAACCTGTTAGTGAATGAGACTCTGGTAACCTGTTAGTGAATGAGACTCTGTGGTAACCTGTTAGTGAATGAGACTCTGTGGTAACCTGTTAGTGAATGAGACTCTGGTAACCTGTTAGTGAATGAGACTCTGGTAACCTGTTAGTGAATGAGACTCTGTGGTAACCTGTTAGTGAATGAGACTCTGGTAACCTGTTAGTGAATGAGACTCTGTGGTAACCTGTTAGTGAATGAGACTCTGTGGTAACCTGTTAGTGAATGAGACTCTCTGGTAACCTGTAAGTGAATGAGACTCTGTGGTAACCTGTTAGTGAATGAGACTCTGTGGTAACCTGTTAGTGAATGAGACTCTGGTAACCTGTTAGTGAATGAGACTCTGTGGTAACCTGTTAGTGAATGAGACTCTCTGGTAACCTGTTAGTGAATGAGACTCTGTGGTAACCTGTTAGTGAATGAGACTCTGTGGTAACCTGTTAGTGAATGAGACTCTGGTAACCTGTTAGTGAATGAGACTCTGGTAACCTGTTAGTGAATGAGACTCTGTGGTAACCTGTTAGTGAATGAGACTCTGTGGTAACCTGTTAGTGAATGAGACTCTGTGGTAACCTGTTAGTGAATGAGACTCTGTGGTAACCTGTTAGTGAATGAGACTCTGGTAACCTGTTAGTGAATGAGACTCTGTGGTAACCTGTTAGTGAATGAGACTCTGGTAACCTGTTAGTGAATGAGACTCTGTGGTAACCTGTTAGTGAATGAGACTCTGTGGTAACCTGTTAGTGAATGAGACTCTGTGGTAACCTGTTAGTGAATGAGACTCTGTGGTAACCTGTTAGTGAATGAGACTCTGGTAACCTGTTAGTGAATGAGACTCTGGTAACCTGTTAGTGAATGAGAATCTGTGGTAACCTGTTAGTGAATGAGACTCTGGTAACCTGTTAGTGAATGAGACTCTGTGGTAACCTGTTAGTGAATGAGACTCTGTGGTAACCTGTTAGTGAATGAGACTCTCTGGTAACCTGTTAGTGAATGAGACTCTGGTAACCTGTTAGTGAATGAGACTCTGTGGTAACCTGTTAGTGAATGAGACTCTGTGGTAACCTGTTAGTGAATGAGACTCTGGTAACCTGTTAGTGAATGAGACTCTGTGGTAACCTGTTAGTGAATGAGACTCTGTGGTAACCTGTTAGTGAATGAGACTCTGGTAACCTGTTAGTGAATGAGACTCTGTGGTAACCTGTTAGTGAATGAGACTCTGTGGTAACCTGTTAGTGAATGAGACTCTGGTAACCTGTTAGTGAATGAGACTCTTTGGTAACCTGTTAGTGAATGAGACTCTGTGGTAACCTGTTAGTGAATGAGACTCTGGTAACATGTTAGTGAATGAGACTCTGTGGTAACCTGTTAGTGAATGAGACTCGGTGGTAACCTGTTAGTGAATGAGACTCTGTGGTAACCTGTTAGTGAATGAGACTCTGGTAACCTGTTAGTGAATGAGACTCTGGTAACCTGTTAGTGAATGAGACTCTGTGGTAACCTGTTAGTGAATGAGACTCTGGTAACCTGTTGGTGAATCAGACTCTGTGGTAACCTGTTAGTGAATGAGACTCTGGTAACCTGTTAGTGAATGAGACTCTGGTAACCTGTTGGTGAATCAGACTCTGTGGTAACCTGTTCGTGAATGAGACTCTGGTAACCTGTTAGTGAATGAGACTCTGGTAACCTGTTAGTGAATGAGACTCTGTGGTAACCTGTTAGTGAATGAGACTCTGGTAACCTGTTAGTGAATGAGACTCTGTGGTAACCTGTTAGTGAATGAGACTCTGTGGTAACCTGTTAGTGAATGAGACTCTGGTAACCTGTTAGTGAATGAGACTCTGGTAACCTGTTAGTGAATGAGACTCTGGTAACCTGTTAGTGAATGAGACTCTGTGGTAACCTGTTAGTGAATGAGACTCTGGTAACCTGTTAGTGAATGAGACTCTGTGGTAACCTGTTAGTGAATGAGACTCTGGTAACCTGTTAGTGAATGAGACTCTGGTAACCTGTTAGTGAATGAGACTCTGTGGTAACCTGTTAGTGAATGAGACTCTGTGGTAACCTGTTAGTGAATGAGACTCTGTGGTAACCTGTTAGTGAATGAGACTCTGGTAACCTGTTAGTGAATGAGACTCTGTGGTAACCTGTTAGTGAATGAGACTCTGGTAACCTGTTAGTGAATGAGACTCTGGTAACCTGTTAGTGAATGAGACTCTGGTAACCTGTTAGTGAATGAGACTCTGGTAACCTGTTAGTGAATGAGACTCTGGTAACCTGTTAGTGAATGAGACTCTGTGGTAACCTGTTAGTGAATGAGACTCTGGTAACCTGTTAGTGAATGAGACTCTGTGGTAACCTGTTAGTGAATGAGACTCTGGTAACCTGTTAGTGAATGAGACTCTGTGGTAACCTGTTAGTGAATGAGACTCTGGTAACCTGTTAGTGAATGAGACTCTGGTAACCTGTTAGTGAATGAGACTCTGTGGTAACCTGTTAGTGAATGAGACTCTGGTAACCTGTTAGTGAATGAGACTCTGGTAACCTGTTAGTGAATGAGACTCTGTGGTAGCCTGTTAGTGAATGAGACTCTGTGGTAACCTGTTAGTGAATGAGACTCTGGTAACCTGTTAGTGAATGAGACTCTGGTAACCTGTTAGTGAATGAGACTCTGGTAACCTGTTAGTGAATGAGACTCTGTGGTAACCTGTTAGTGAATGAGACTCTGTGGTAACCTGTTAGTGAATGAGACTCTGTGGTAACCTGTTAGTGAATGAGACTCTGGTAACCTGTTAGTGAATGAGACTCTGGTAACCTGTTAGTGAATGAGACTCTGTGGTAACCTGTTAGTGAATGAGACTCTGGTAACCTGTTAGTGAATGAGACTCTGTGGTAACCTGTTAGTGAATGAGACTCTGTGGTAACCTGTTAGTGAATGAGACTCTGTGGTAACCTGATAGTGAATGAGACTCTGGTAACCTGTTAGTGAATGAGACTCTGTGGTAACCTGTTAGTGAATGAGACTCTGTGGTAACCTGTTAGTGAATGAGACTCTGTGGTAACCTGTTAGTGAATGAGACTCTGGTAACCTGTTAGTGAATGAGACTCTGTGGTAACCTGTTAGTGAATGAGACTCTGTGGTAACCTGTTAGTGAATGAGACTCTGTGGTAACCTGTTAGTGAATGAGACTCTGGTAACCTGTTAGTGAATGAGACTCTGGTAACCTGTTAGTGAATGAGACTCTGTGGTAACCTGTTAGTGAATGAGACTCTGGTAACCTGTTAGTGAATGAGACTCTGTGGTAACCTGTTAGTGAATGAGACTCTGTGGTAACCTGTTAGTGAATGAGACTCTCTGGTAACCTGTAAGTGAATGAGACTCTGTGGTAACCTGTTAGTGAATGAGACTCTGTGGTAACCTGTTAGTGAATGAGACTCTGGTAACCTGTTAGTGAATGAGACTCTGTGGTAACCTGTTAGTGAATGAGACTCTCTGGTAACCTGTTAGTGAATGAGACTCTGTGGTAACCTGTTAGTGAATGAGACTCTGTGGTAACCTGTTAGTGAATGAGACTCTGGTAACCTGTTAGTGAATGAGACTCTGGTAACCTGTTAGTGAATGAGACTCTGTGGTAACCTGTTAGTGAATGAGACTCTGTGGTAACCTGTTAGTGAATGAGACTCTGTGGTAACCTGTTAGTGAATGAGACTCTGTGGTAACCTGTTAGTGAATGAGACTCTGGTAACCTGTTAGTGAATGAGACTCTGTGGTAACCTGTTAGTGAATGAGACTCTGGTAACCTGTTAGTGAATGAGACTCTGTGGTAACCTGTTAGTGAATGAGACTCTGTGGTAACCTGTTAGTGAATGAGACTCTGTGGTAACCTGTTAGTGAATGAGACTCTGTGGTAACCTGTTAGTGAATGAGACTCTGGTAACCTGTTAGTGAATGAGACTCTGGTAACCTGTTAGTGAATGAGAATCTGTGGTAACCTGTTAGTGAATGAGACTCTGGTAACCTGTTAGTGAATGAGACTCTGTGGTAACCTGTTAGTGAATGAGACTCTGTGGTAACCTGTTAGTGAATGAGACTCTCTGGTAACCTGTTAGTGAATGAGACTCTGGTAACCTGTTAGTGAATGAGACTCTGTGGTAACCTGTTAGTGAATGAGACTCTGTGGTAACCTGTTAGTGAATGAGACTCTGGTAACCTGTTAGTGAATGAGACTCTGTGGTAACCTGTTAGTGAATGAGACTCTGTGGTAACCTGTTAGTGAATGAGACTCTGGTAACCTGTTAGTGAATGAGACTCTGTGGTAACCTGTTAGTGAATGAGACTCTGTGGTAACCTGTTAGTGAATGAGACTCTGGTAACCTGTTAGTGAATGAGACTCTTTGGTAACCTGTTAGTGAATGAGACTCTGTGGTAACCTGTTAGTGAATGAGACTCTGGTAACATGTTAGTGAATGAGACTCTGTGGTAACCTGTTAGTGAATGAGACTCGGTGGTAACCTGTTAGTGAATGAGACTCTGTGGTAACCTGTTAGTGAATGAGACTCTGGTAACCTGTTAGTGAATGAGACTCTGGTAACCTGTTAGTGAATGAGACTCTGTGGTAACCTGTTAGTGAATGAGACTCTGGTAACCTGTTGGTGAATCAGACTCTGTGGTAACCTGTTAGTGAATGAGACTCTGGTAACCTGTTAGTGAATGAGACTCTGGTAACCTGTTGGTGAATCAGACTCTGTGGTAACCTGTTCGTGAATGAGACTCTGGTAACCTGTTAGTGAATGAGACTCTGGTAACCTGTTAGTGAATGAGACTCTGTGGTAACCTGTTAGTGAATGAGACTCTGGTAACCTGTTAGTGAATGAGACTCTGTGGTAACCTGTTAGTGAATGAGACTCTGTGGTAACCTGTTAGTGAATGAGACTCTGGTAACCTGTTAGTGAATGAGACTCTGGTAACCTGTTAGTGAATGAGACTCTGGTAACCTGTTAGTGAATGAGACTCTGTGGTAACCTGTTAGTGAATGAGACTCTGGTAACCTGTTAGTGAATGAGACTCTGTGGTAACCTGTTAGTGAATGAGACTCTGGTAACCTGTTAGTGAATGAGACTCTGGTAACCTGTTAGTGAATGAGACTCTGTGGTAACCTGTTAGTGAATGAGACTCTGTGGTAACCTGTTAGTGAATGAGACTCTGTGGTAACCTGTTAGTGAATGAGACTCTGGTAACCTGTTAGTGAATGAGACTCTGTGGTAACCTGTTAGTGAATGAGACTCTGGTAACCTGTTAGTGAATGAGACTCTGGTAACCTGTTAGTGAATGAGACTCTGGTAACCTGTTAGTGAATGAGACTCTGGTAACCTGTTAGTGAATGAGACTCTGGTAACCTGTTAGTGAATGAGACTCTGTGGTAACCTGTTAGTGAATGAGACTCTGGTAACCTGTTAGTGAATGAGACTCTGTGGTAACCTGTTAGTGAATGAGACTCTGGTAACCTGTTAGTGAATGAGACTCTGTGGTAACCTGTTAGTGAATGAGACTCTGGTAACCTGTTAGTGAATGAGACTCTGGTAACCTGTTAGTGAATGAGACTCTGTGGTAACCTGTTAGTGAATGAGACTCTGGTAACCTGTTAGTGAATGAGACTCTGGTAACCTGTTAGTGAATGAGACTCTGTGGTAGCCTGTTAGTGAATGAGACTCTGTGGTAACCTGTTAGTGAATGAGACTCTGGTAACCTGTTAGTGAATGAGACTCTGGTAACCTGTTAGTGAATGAGACTCTGGTAACCTGTTAGTGAATGAGACTCTGTGGTAACCTGTTAGTGAATGAGACTCTGTGGTAACCTGTTAGTGAATGAGACTCTGTGGTAACCTGTTAGTGAATGAGACTCTGGTAACCTGTTAGTGAATGAGACTCTGGTAACCTGTTAGTGAATGAGACTCTGTGGTAACCTGTTAGTGAATGAGACTCTGGTAACCTGTTAGTGAATGAGACTCTGTGGTAACCTGTTAGTGAATGAGACTCTGTGGTAACCTGTTAGTGAATGAGACTCTGTGGTAACCTGATAGTGAATGAGACTCTGGTAACCTGTTAGTGAATGAGACTCTGTGGTAACCTGTTAGTGAATGAGACTCTGTGGTAACCTGTTAGTGAATGAGACTCTGTGGTAACCTGTTAGTGAATGAGACTCTGGTAACCTGTTAGTGAATGAGACTCTGTGGTAACCTGTTAGTGAATGAGACTCTGTGGTAACCTGTTAGTGAATGAGACTCTGTGGTAACCTGTTTGTGAATGAGACTCTGTGGTAACCTGTTAGTGAATGAGACTCTGTGGTAACCTGTTAGTGAATGAGACTCTGTGGTAACCTGTTAGTGAATGAGACTCTGGTAACCTGTTAGTGAATGAGACTCTGTGGTAACCTGTTAGTGAATGAGACTCTGGTAACCTGTTAGTGAATGAGACTCTGGTAACCTGTTAGTGAATGAGACTCTGTGGTAACCTGTTAGTGAATGAGACTCTGTGGTAACCTGTTAGTGAATGAGACTCTGGTAACCTGTTAGTGAATGAGACTCTGTGGTAACCTGTTAGTGAATGAGACTCTGTGGTAACCTGTTAGTGAATGAGACTCTGGTAACCTGTTAGTGAATGAGACTCTGGTAACCTGTTAGTGAATGAGACTCTGTGGTAACCTGTTAGTGAATGAGACTCTGGTAACCTGTTAGTGAATGAGACTCTGTGGTAACCTGTTAGTGAATGAGACTCTGTGGTAACCTGTTAGTGAATGAGACTCTGGTAACCTGTTAGTGAATGAGACTCTGGTAACCTGTTAGTGAATGAGACTCTGGTAACCTGTTAGTGAATGAGACTCTGTGGTAACCTGTTAGTGAATGAGACTCTGTGGTAACCTGTTAGTGAATGAGACTCTGTGGTAACCTGTTAGTGAATGAGACTCTGGTAACCTGTTAGTGAATGAGACTCTGTGGTAACCTGTTAGTGAATGAGACTCTGGTAACCTGTTAGTGAATGAGACTCTGTGGTAACCTGTTAGTGAATGAGACTCTGGTAACCTGTTAGTGAATGAGACTCTGTGGTAACCTGTTAGTGAATGAGACTCTGGTAACCTGTTAGTGAATGAGACTCTGTGGTAACCTGTTAGTGAATGAGACTCTGGTAACCTGTTAGTGAATGAGACTCTGGTAACCTGTTAGTGAATGAGACTCTGTGGTAACCTGTTAGTGAATGAGACTCTGGTAACCTGTTAGTGAATGAGACTCTGGTAACCTGTTAGTGAATGAGACTCTGTGGTAACCTGTTAGTGAATGAGACTCTGTGGTAACCTGTTAGTGAATGAGACTCTGGTAACCTGTTAGTGAATGAGACTCTGGTAACCTGTTAGTGAATGAGACTCTGTGGTAACCTGTTAGTGAATGAGACTCTGGTAACCTGTTAGTGAATGAGACTCTGTGGTAACCTGTTAGTGAATGAGACTCTGTGGTAACCTGTTAGTGAATGAGACTCTGTGGTAACCTGTTAGTGAATGAGACTCTGGTAACCTGTTAGTGAATGAGACTCTGTGGTAACCTGTTAGTGAATGAGACTCTGTGGTAACCTGTTAGTAATGAGACTCTGTGGTAACCTGTTAGTGAATGAGACTCTGTGGTAACCTGTTAGTGAATGAGACTCTCTGGTAACCTGTTAGTGAATGAGACTCTGTGGTAACCTGTTAGTGAATGAGACTCTGTGGTAACCTGTTAGTGAATGAGACTCTGTGGTAACCTGTTAGTGAATGAGACTCTGTGGTAACCTGTTAGTGAATGAGACTCTGTGGTAACCTGTTAGTGAATGAGACTCTGGTAACCTGTTAGTGAATGAGACTCTGGTAACCTGTTAGTGAATGAGACTCTGGTAACCTGTTAGTGAATGAGACTCTGGTAACCTGTTAGTGAATGAGACTCTGTGGTAACCTGTTAGTGAATGAGACTCTGTGGTAACCTGTTAGTGAATGAGACTCTGTGGTAACCTGTTAGTAAATGAGACTCTGTGGTAACCTGTTAGTGAATGAGACTCTGGTAACCTGTTAGTGAATGAGACTCTGGTAACCTGTTAGTGAATCAGACTCTGTGGTAACCTGTTAGTGAATGAGACTCTGGTAACCTGTTAGTGAATGAGACTCTGTGGTAACCTGTTAGTGAATGAGACTCTGTGGTAACCTGTTAGTGAATGAGACTCGGTTAACCTGTTAGTGAATGAGACTCTGTGGTAACCTGTTAGTGAATGAGACTCTGTGGTAACCTGTTAGTGAATGAGACTCTGTGGTAACCTGTTAGTGAATGAGACTCTGGTAACCTGTTAGTGAATGAGACTCTGTGGTAACCTGTTAGTGAATGAGACTCTGGTAACCTGTTAGTGAATGAGACTCTGTGGTAACCTGTTAGTGAATGAGACTCTGTGGTAACCTGTTAGTGAATGAGACTCTGGTAACCTGTTAGTGAATGAGACTCTGGTAACCTGTTAGTGAATGAGACTCTGGTAACCTGTTAGTGAATGAGACTCTGTGGTAACCTGTTAGTGAATGAGACTCTGGTAACCTGTTAGTGAATGAGACTCTGTGGTAACCTGTTAGTGAATGAGACTCTGTGGTAACCTGTTAGTGAATGAGACTCTGTGGTAACCTGTTAGTGAATGAGACTCTGTGGTAACCTGTTAGTGAATGAGACTCTGGTAACCTGTTAGTGAATGAGACTCTGTGGTAACCTGTTAGTGAATGAGACTCTGTGGTAACCTGTTAGTGAATGAGACTCTGTGGTAACCTGTTAGTGAATGAGACTCTGTGGTAACCTGTTAGTGAATGAGACTCTGTGGTAACCTGTTAGTGAATGAGACTCTGGTAACATGTTAGTGAATGAGACTCTGGTAACCTGTTAGTGAATGAGACTCTGTGGTAACCTGTTAGTGAATGAGACTCTGTGGTAACCTGTTAGTGAATGAGACTCTGTGGTAACCTGTTAGTGAATGAGACTCTGTGGTAACCTGTTAGTGAATGAGACTCTGTGGTAACCTGTTAGTGAATGAGACTCTGTGGTAACCTGTTAGTGAATGAGACTCTGGTAACCTGTTAGTGAATGAGACTCTGTGGTAACCTGTTAGTGAATGAGACTCTGGTAACCTGTTAGTGAATGAGACTCTGTGGTAACCTGTTAGTGAATGAGACTCTGTGGTAACCTGTTAGTGAATGAGACTCTGTGGTAACCTGTTAGTGAATGAGACTCTGGTAACCTGTTAGTGAATGAGACTCTGGTAACCTGTTAGTGAATGAGAATCTGTGGTAACCTGTTAGTGAATGAGACTCTGTGGTAACCTGTTAGTGAATGAGACTCTGTGGTAACCTGTTAGTGAATGAGACTCTGTGGTAACCTGTTAGTGAATGAGACTCTGGTAACCTGTTAGTGAATGAGACTCTGGTAACCTGTTAGTGAATGAGACTCTGGTAACCTGTTAGTGAATGAGACTCTGGTAACCTGTTAGTGAATGAGACTCTGGTAACCTGTTAGTGAATGAGACTCTGTGGTAACCTGTTAGTGAATGAGACTCTGTGGTACCTGTTAGTGAATGAGACTCTGTGGTAACCTGTTAGTGAATGAGACTCTGTGGTAACCTGTTAGTGAATGAGACTCTGGTAACCTGTTAGTGAATGAGACTCTGTGGTAACCTGTTAGTGAATGAGACTCTGTGGTAACCTGTTAGTGAATGAGACTCTGGTAACCTGTTAGTGAATGAGACTCTGGTAACCTGTTAGTGAATGAGACTCTGTGGTAACCTGTTAGTGAATGAGACTCTGTGGTAACCTGTTAGTGAATGAGACTCTGTGGTAACCTGTTAGTGAATGAGACTCTGTGGTAACCTGTTAGTGAATGAGACTCTGTGGTAACCTGTTAGTGAATGAGACTCTGTGGTAACCTGTTAGTGAATGAGACTCTGGTAACCTGTTAGTGAATGAGACTCTGTGGTAACCTGTTAGTGAATGAGACTCTGGTAACCTGTTAGTGAATGAGACTCTGGTAACCTGTTAGTGAATGAGACTCTGTGGTAACCTGTTAGTGAATGAGACTCTGTGGTACCTGTTAGTGAATGAGACTCTGGTAACCTGTTAGTGAATGAGACTCTGTGGTAACCTGTTAGTGAATGAGACTCTGTGGTAACCTGTTAGTGAATGAGACTCTGGTAACCTGTTAGTGAATGAGACTCTGTGGTAACCTGTTAGTGAATGAGACTCTGGTAACCTGTTAGTGAATGAGACTCTGTGGTAACCTGTTAGTGAATGAGACTCTGTGGTAACCTGTTAGTGAATGAGACTCTGTGGTAACCTGTTAGTGAATGAGACTCTGGTAACCTGTTAGTGAATGAGACTCTGGTAACCTGTTAGTGAATGAGACTCTGTGGTAACCTGTTAGTGAATGAGACTCTGTGGTAACCTGTTAGTGAATGAGACTCTGTGGTAACCTGTTAGTGAATGAGACTCTGTGGTAACCTGTTAGTGAATGAGACTCTGGTAACCTGTTAGTGAATGAGACTCTGTGGTAACCTGTTAGTGAATGAGACTCTCTGGTAACCTGTTAGTGAATGAGACTCTGGTAACCTGTTAGTGAATGAGACTCTGGTAACCTGTTAGTGAATGAGACTCTGGTAACCTGTTAGTGAATGAGACTCTGTGGTAACCTGTTAGTGAATGAGACTCTGTGGTAACCTGTTAGTGAATGAGACTCTGTGGTAACCTGTTAGTGAATGAGACTCTGTGGTAACCTGTTAGTGAATGAGACTCTGTGGTAACCTGTTAGTGAATGAGACTCTGGTAACCTGTTAGTGAATGAGACTCTGGTAACCTGTTAGTGAATGAGACTCTGGTAACCTGTTAGTGAATGAGACTCTGGTAACATGTTAGTGAATGAGACTCTGGTAACCTGTTAGTGAATGAGACTCTGTGGTAACCTGTTAGTGAATGAGACTCTGTGGTAACCTGTTAGTGAATGAGACTCTGTGGTAACCTGTTAGTGAATGAGACTCTGTGGTAACCTGTTAGTGAATGAGACTCTGTGGTAACCTGTTAGTGAATGAGACTCTGGTAACCTGTTAGTGAATGAGACTCTGTGGTAACCTGTTAGTGAATGAGACTCTGGTAACCTGTTAGTGAATGAGACTCTGTGGTAACCTGTTAGTGAATGAGACTCTGTGGTAACCTGTTAGTGAATGAGACTCTGTGGTAACCTGTTAGTGAATGAGACTCTGGTAACCTGTTAGTGAATGAGACTCTGGTAACCTGTTAGTGAATGAGACTCTGTGGTAACCTGTTAGTGAATGAGACTCTGTGGTAACCTGTTAGTGAATGAGACTCTGTGGTAACCTGTTAGTGAATGAGACTCTGTGGTAACCTGTTAGTGAATGAGACTCTGGTAACCTGTTAGTGAATGAGACTCTGGTAACCTGTTAGTGAATGAGACTCTGGTAACCTGTTAGTGAATGAGACTCTGGTAACCTGTTAGTGAATGAGACTCTGGTAACCTGTTAGTGAATGAGACTCTGTGGTAACCTGTTAGTGAATGAGACTCTGTGGTAACCTGTTAGTGAATGAGACTCTGTGGTAACCTGTTAGTGAATGAGACTCTGTGGTAACCTGTTAGTGAATGAGACTCTGGTAACCTGTTAGTGAATGAGACTCTGTGGTAACCTGTTAGTGAATGAGACTCTGTGGTAACCTGTTAGTGAATGAGACTCTGGTAACCTGTTAGTGAATGAGACTCTGGTAACCTGTTAGTGAATGAGACTCTGTGGTAACCTGTTAGTGAATGAGACTCTGTGGTAACCTGTTAGTGAATGAGACTCTGTGGTAACCTGTTAGTGAATGAGACTCTGTGGTAACCTGTTAGTGAATGAGACTCTGTGGTAACCTGTTAGTGAATGAGACTCTGTGGTAACCTGTTAGTGAATGAGACTCTGGTAACCTGTTAGTGAATGAGACTCTGTGGTAACCTGTTAGTGAATGAGACTCTGGTAACCTGTTAGTGAATGAGACTCGGTTAACCTGTTAGTGAATGAGACTCTGTGGTAACCTGTTAGTGAATGAGACTCTGTGGTAACCTGTTAGTGAATGAGACTCTGTGGTAACCTGTTTGTGAATGAGACTCTGGTAACCTGTTAGTGAATGAGACTCTGGTAACCTGTTAGTGAATGAGACTCTGTGGTAACCTGTTAGTGAATGAGACTCTGTGGTACCTGTTAGTGAATGAGACTCTGGTAACCTGTTAGTGAATGAGACTCTGTGGTAACCTGTTAGTGAATGAGACTCTGTGGTAACCTGTTAGTGAATGAGACTCTGGTAACCTGTTAGTGAATGAGACTCTGTGGTAACCTGTTAGTGAATGAGACTCTGTGGTAACCTGTTAGTGAATGAGACTCTGTGGTAACCTGTTAGTGAATGAGACTCTGGTAACCTGTTAGTGAATGAGACTCTGGTAACCTGTTAGTGAATGAGACTCTGTGGTAACCTGTTAGTGAATGAGACTCTGTGGTAAACTGTAACTCTGGTAAACTGTAACTCTGGTAAACTGCAACTCTGGTAAACTGTAACTCTGGTAAACTGTAACTCTGGTAAACTGTAACTCTGGTAAACTCTAACTCTGGTAAACTGTAACTCTGGTAAACTGTAACTCTGGTAAACTGTAACTCTGGTAAACTGTAACTCTGGTAAACTGTAACTCTGTTGTCATGACAACCTCCTCCCAGGTGGTCTTGGGGTTCTACATATGAACAGCATTTAATGGAGGTGAGAATTGGAGGGCTGGACTTTAACACCAGACCTGTGTTGACGCTTCCTGTGGGAGTCAAACGGCCCCTATTACCTTTTATACTGCACTCATTTTGACCATGGCCCATTAGTGAACTACTCTATATAGGGAATAGGATTCCATTTGGGATACAGCCTGTCTATTAACTGTCCCTGCCTCCTGTAGGGTTCTGTCGTGAAAAGGACAGAGGCATCACCCTGGAGATACACCCTGTCTATTAACTGTCCCTGCCTCCTGTAGGGCTCTGTCGTGACAAGGACAGAGGCATCACCCTGGAGATACAGCCTGTCCATTAACTGTCCCTGCTTCCTGTAGGGTTCTGTAGTGAAAAGGACAGAGGCATCACCCTGGAGATGAGAGCTGAATGCTATGTCCTTCTCTAACTTTATACTGGAAGCCCATTTCCTGTCTTCACATTCTCTGTCTGCTTATATTATGTCCACACGTCACTTCCTGTCTCTCTTACCCCTGTTTGGGTTTATAGTGAAATAAGGCTTCTGCATTATTCAACATGGATGCCAGCAGCATACCACCCTGCATACCACTACTGGCTTGCTTCTGAAGCTAAGCAGGGTTGGTCCTGGTCAGTCCCTGGATGGGAGACCAGATGCTGCTGGAAGTGGTGTTGGAGGGCCAGTAGGAGGCACTCTTTCCTCTGGTCTAAAAAAATATCCCAATGCCCCAGGGCAGTGATTGGGGACACTGCCCCGTGTAGGGTGCCGTCTTTCGGATGGGACGTTAAACGGGTGTCCTGACTCTCTGAGGTCATTAAAGATCCCATGGCACTTATCGTAAGAGTAGGGGTGTTAACCCCGGTGTCCTGGCTAAATTCCCAATCTGGCCCTCAAACCATCATGGTCATCTAATAATCCCCAGTTTACAATTGGCTCATTCATCCCCCTCCTCTCCCCTGTAACTATTCCCCAGGTCGTTGCTGCAAATGAGAACGTGTTCTCAGTCAACTTACCTGGTAAAATAACGGTAAAAAAAAAAAAAAAATGGATAACAGATTACATTATGGTCATCGTGTCTCCTTTTCATTATTCAGCTCCATGGAACATGATGCAAACATATTTTCACCAGAAATTGAGATGGAAACCTGATTAAATGTAGAGATCCCTATTCTGGTCAACATTGGATATTGGCCTTGGATAAGAATGAGTTGAACGATGATCAGATCTTGGCGTTAATAACCAGATATACCCTGACACAAGCGGACACCTGTGAGACTTACGATTGTGTGAGGGAGAATTAATATCTCTCTCTCTGTCTGTCTCTCTGTTTGTCTCTCTCTCTCTCTCTCTCTCTCTCTATGTCTCTCTCGCTCTCTGTGTCTCTCTCTCCGTCGCTCTCTCTCTCTCTCTCTCTCTCTGTCTCTCTGTCTCTCTGTCTCTCTCTCTCGCTCTCTGTGTCTCTCTCTCCGTCTCTCTCTCTCTCATTCTCTGTCTCCCTCTGTCTCTCTCTCTCTTTCTCTGTCTCTCTCTCTCTCTCTCTCTCATTCTCTGTCTCCCTCTGTCTCTCTCTCTATTTCTCCATCTCTCTCTCTCTCTCTCTCTCTCATTCTCTGTCTCCCTCTGTCTCTCTCTCTCTCTTTCTCTGTCTCTCTCTCTCACTCTCTGTGTCTCTCTCTCCATCTCTCTCTCTCTCTCTTTCGCTCTCTCTCTCTCTCTCTCTCTGTCTCTCTGTCTCTCTCTCTCTCTCTCTCGCTCTCTGTGTCTCTCTCTCCGTCTCTCTCTCTCTCTCTCTCTCTCATTCTCTGTCTCTCTCTCTTTCTCTGTCTCTCTGTCTCTCTCTCGCTCTCTGTGTCCCTCTTTCTGTCTCTCTCTGTCTCTCTCTCCCTCATGCACACACGCACACCTGATTGAAAGACACCTGTCCTGTGTAAAGCGTGGAGGCGGCAGGCAGGAGGGTGAGGAGGGGATGTTACAGTAATCCATTTCAAATCGACAGAATACTGATAGAATGAAAAGAAGAGAAGACAGACGGACAGTTAAATTGTGACCCTGCTCATTGTGGTTCTGATTTAATAGATGCATATCAAGTTGCACTTGGCATTCACAGAAATGTGTGAACGATCTCAATGAGCATTGTCTTTCCGTTGACCCCAGTCTCAGTCCATAGCTAACTATCTTTAGGTGCACATAAACTGCTGCATCCCGCTGAGAGACCAAAGTGTTCCTTTGATCCAATCAGGACACTAGGAAGATCAAATACCCTGTATCCATGGAGAAACACCAGACAGACTGATATTCATGTTCTATCATGAACAGGCCGACAATGATAGGTGACTACTAGCCAGTCTGTCGTCAACACAGACAAGACAACAGGCCTCATAACAGACCTCATAATAGGCCTCACAACAGGCCTCACAACAGGCCTCACAACAGGCCTCACAACAGGCCTCATTATGTTGCTGGGCGCCAGGAAGAGTAGCTGCTGCCTTGGCAGGAACTAATGGGGATCCATAATAAACCCCAGGAAGAGTAGCTGCTGCCTTGACAGGAACTAATTGGGATCCATAATAAACCCCAGGAAGAGTAGCTGCTGCCTTGACAGGAACTAATGGGGATCCATAATAAACCCCAGGAAGAGTAGCTGCTGCCTTGACAGGAACTAATGGGGATCCATAATAAACCCCAGGAAGAGTAGTTGCTGCCTTGACAGGAACTAATGGGGATCCATAATAAACCCCAGGAAGAGTAGCTGCTGCCTTGACAGGAACTAATGGGGATCCATAATAAACCCCAGGAAGAGTAGCTGCTGCCTTGACAGGAACTAATGGGGATCCATAATAAACCCCAGGAAGAGTAGCTGCTGCCTTGGCAGGAACTAATGGGGATCCATAATAAACCCCAGGAAGAGTAGCTGCTGCCTTGGCAGGAACTCATGGGGATCCATAATAAACCCCAGGAAGAGTAGCTGCTGCCTTGACAGGAACTAATGGGGATCCATAATAAACCCCAGGAAGAGTAGCTGCTGCCTTGACAGGAACTAATGGGGATCCATAATAAACCCCAGGAAGAGTAGCTGCTGCCTTGACAGGAACTAATGGGGATCCATAATAAATCCCAGGAAGAGTAGCTGCTGCCTTGGCAGGAACTAATGGGGATCTATAATAAACCCCAGGAAGAGTAGCTGCTGCCTTGGCAGGAACTAATGGGGATCCATAATAAACCCCAGGAAGAGTAGCTGCTGCCTTGGCAGGAACTAATGGGGATCCATAATAAACCCCAGGAAGAGTAGCTGCTGCCTTGGCAGGAACTAATGGGGATCCATAATAAACCCCAGGAAGAGTAGCTGCTGCCTTGGCAGGAACTAATGGGGATCCATAATAAACCCCAGGAAGAGTAGCTGCTGCCTTGACAGGAACTAATGAGGATCCATAATAAACCCCAGGAAGAGTAGCTGCTACCTTGGCAGGAACTAATGGGGATCCTTAATGAATACAAATACATAACAACTGGTATTGTACCAGCCATCCAACATAACAACTGGTATTGTACCAGCCATCCAAAATAACAACTGGTATTGTACCAGCCATCCAGCATAACAACTGGTATTGTACCAGCCATCCAACATAACAACTGGTATTGTACCAGCCATCCAACATAACAACTGGTATTGTACCAGCCATCCAGTATAACAACTGGTATTGTACCAGCCATCCAACATAACAACTGGTATTGTACCATCCATCCAACATAACAACTGGTATTGTACCAGCCATCCAACATAACAACTAGTATTGTACCAGCCATCCAACATAACAACTGGTATTGTACCAGCCATCCAACATAACAACTGGTATTGTACCAGCCATCCAACATAACAACTGGTATTGTACCAGCCATCCAACATAACAACTAGTATTGTACCAGCCATCCAACATAACAACTGGTATTGTAGCAGCCATCCAACATAACAACTGGTATTGTACCATCCATCCAACATAACAACTGGTATTGTACCAGCCATCCAACATAACAACTGGTATTGTACCAGCCATCCAGTATAACAACTGGTATTGTACCAGCCATCCAACATAACAACTGGTATTGTACCAGCCATCCAACATAACAACTGGTATTGTACCATCCATCCAACATAACAACTAGTATTGTACCAGCCATCCAACATAACAACTAGTATTGTACCAGCCATCCAACATAACAACTGGTATTGTACCAGCCATCCAACATAACAACTGGTATTGTACCAGCCATCCAACATAACAACTGGTATTGTACCAGCCATCCAACATAACAACTGGTATTGTACCAGCCATCCAACATAACAACTGGTATTGTACCAGCCATCCAACATAACAACTGGTATTGTACCAGCCATCCAACATAACAACTGGTATTGTACCAGCAATCCAACATAACAACTGGTATTGTACCAGCCATCCAACATAACAACTGGTATTGTACCAGCCATCCAACATAACAACTGGTATTGTACCAGCCATCCAACATAACAACTGGTATTGTACCAGCCATCCAACATAACAACTGGTATTGTACCAGCCATCCAACATAACAACTGGTATTGTACCAGCCATCCAACATAACAACTGGTATTGTAACATCCATCCAACATAACAACTGGTATTGTACCAGCCATCCAGTATAACAACTGGTATTGTACCATCCATCCAACATAACAACTGGTATTGTACCAGCCATCCAACATAACAACTGGTATTGTACCAGCCATCCAGCATAACAACTGGTATTGTACCAACCATCCAACATAACAACTGGTATTGTACCAGCCATCCAACATAACAACTAGTATTGTACCAGCCATCCAACATAACAACTGGTATTGTACCAGCCATCCAACATAACAACTGGTATTGTACCATCCATCCAACATAACAACTAGTATTGTACCAGCCATCCAACATAACAACTAGTATTGTACCAGCCATCCAACATAACAACTGGTATTGTACCAGCCATCCAACATAACAACTGGTATTGTACCAGCCATCCATCATAACAACTGGTATTGTACCAGCCATCCAACATAACAACTGGTATTGTACCAGCCATCCAACATAACAACTGGTATTGTACCAGCCATCCAACATAACAACTGGTATTGTACCAGCCATCCAACATAACAACTGGTATTGTACCATCCATCCAAAATAACAACTGGTATTGTACCAGCCATCCAACATAACAACTGGTATTGTAACCGCCATCCAACATAACAACTGGTATTGTACCAGCCATCCAACATAACAACTGGTATTGTACCAGCCATCCAACATAACAACTGGTATTGTACCAGCCATCCAACATAACAACTGGTATTGTACCAGCCATCCAACATAACAACTGCTATTGTACCAGCCATCCAACATAACAACTGGTATTGTACCATCCATCCAACATAACAACTGGTATTGTACCAGCCATCCAACATAACAACTGGTATTGTACCAGCCATCCAACATAACAACTGGTATTGTACCAGCCATCCAACATAACAACTGGTATTGTACCATCCATCCAACATAACAACTGGTATTGTACCAGCCATCCAACATAACAACTGGTATTGTACCATCCATCCATCATAACAACTGGTATTGTACCAGCCATCCAACATAACAACTGGTATTGTACCAGCCATCCAACATAACAACTGGTATTGTACCATCCATCCAACATAACAACTGGTATTGTACCAGCCATCCAACATAACAACTGGTATTGTACCAGCCATCCAGCATAACTGGTATTTTACCAGCCATCCAACATAACAACTAGTATTGTACCAGCCATCCAGCATAACTGGTATTGTACCAGCCATCCAACATAACAACTGGTATTGTACCATCCATCCAACATAACAACTGGTATTGTACCAGCCATCCAACATAACAACTGGTATTGTACCATCCATCCAACATAACTGGTATTTTACCAGCCATCCAGTATAACAACTGGTATTTTACCAGCCATCCAGTATAACAACTGGTATTGTACCATCCATCCAGTATAACAACTGGTATTGTACCAGCCATCCAACATAACAACTGGTATTGTACCATCCATCCATTATAACAACTGGTATTGTAACATCCATCCAACATAACAACTGGTATTGTACCAGCCATCCAAAATAACAACTAGTATTGTACCAGCCATCCAACATAACAACTGGTATTGTACCAGCCATCCAACATAACAACTGGTATTGTACCAGCCATCCAACATAACAACTAGTATTGTACCAGCCATCCAACATAACAACTGGTATTGTACCATCCATCCAACATAACAACTGGTATTGTACCAGCCATCCAGTATAACAACTAGTATTGTACCAGCCATCCAACATAACAACTGGTATTGTACCAGCCATCCAACATAACAACTGGTATTGTACCAGCCATCCAGCATAACAACTGGTATTGTACCATCCATCCAGCATAACAACTAGTATTGTACGAGCCATCCAACATAACAACTGGTATTGTACCAGCCATCCAACATAACAACTGGTATTGTACCAGCCATCCAGTATAACAACTGGTATTGTACCATCCATCCAACATAACAACTGGTATTGTACCAGCCATCCAACATAACAACTGGTATTGTACCATCCATCCAACATAACAACTGGTATTGTACCAGCCATCCAACATAACAACTGGTATTGTACCAGCCATCCAACATAACAACTGGTATTGTACCATCCATCCAACATAACAACTGGTATTGTACCAGCCATCCAACATAACAACTGGTATTGTACCATCCATCCAACATAACTGGTATTTTACCAGCCATCCAGTATAACAACTGGTATTTTACCAGCCATCCAGTATAACAACTGGTATTGTACCATCCATCCAGTATAACAACTGGTATTGTACCAGCCATCCAACATAACAACTGGTATTGTACCATCCATCCATTATAACAACTGGTATTGTAACATCCATCCAACATAACAACTGGTATTGTACCAGCCATCCAAAATAACAACTAGTATTGTACCAGCCATCCAACATAACAACTGGTATTGTACCAGCCATCCAACATAACAACTGGTATTGTACCAGCCATCCAACATAACAACTAGTATTGTACCAGCCATCCAACATAACAACTGGTATTGTACCATCCATCCAACATAACAACTGGTATTGTACCAGCCATCCAGTATAACAACTAGTATTGTACCAGCCATCCAACATAACAACTGGTATTGTACCAGCCATCCAACATAACAACTGGTATTGTACCAGCCATCCAGCATAACAACTGGTATTGTACCATCCATCCAGCATAACAACTAGTATTGTACGAGCCATCCAACATAACAACTGGTATTGTACCAGCCATCCAACATAACAACTGGTATTGTACCAGCCATCCAGTATAACAACTGGTATTGTACCATCCATCCAACATAACAACTGGTATTGTACCAGCCATCCAACATAACAACTGGTATTGTACCATCCATCCAACATAACAACTGGTATTGTACCAGCCATCCAACATAACAACTGGTATTGTACCAGCCATCCAACATAACAACTGGTATTGTACCAGCCATCCAACATAACAACTGGTATTGTACCAGCCATCCAACATAACAACTGGTATTGTACCAGCCATCCAACATAACAACTGGTATTGTACCAGCCATCCAACATAACAACTGGTATTGTACCAGCCATCCAACATAACAACTGGTATTGTACCAGCCATCCAACATAACAACTGGTATTGTACCAGCCATCCAACATAACAACTGGTATTGTACCAGCCATCCAACATAACAACTGGTATTGTACCATCCATCCAACATAACAACTGGTATTGTACCATCCATCCAACATAACAACTGGTATTGTACCAGCCATCCAACATAACAACTGGTATTGTACCATCCATCCAACATAACAACTGGTATTGTACCAGCCATCCAACATAACAACTGGTATTGTACCAGCCATCCAACATAACAACTGGTATTGTACCATCCATCCAACATAACAACTGGTATTGTACCAGCCATCCAACATAACAACTGGTATTGTACCATTCATCCATCATAACAACTGGTATTGTACCAGCCATCCAACATAACAACTGGTATTGTACCAGCCATCCAACATAACAACTGGTATTGTACCAGCCATCCAACATAACAACTGGTATTGTACCAGCCATCCAACATAACAACTGGTATTGTACCAGCCATCCAACATAACAACTGGTATTGTACCAGCCATCCAACATAACAACTGGTATTGTACCAGCCATCCAACATAACAACTGGTATTGTACCAGCCATCCAACATAACAACTGGTATTGTACCAGCCATCCAACATAACAACTGGTATTGTACCAGCCATCCAACATAACAACTGGTATTGTACCAGCCATCCAACATAACAACTGGTATTGTACCATCCATCCAACATAACAACTGGTATTGTACCAGCCATCCAGCATAACAACTGGTATTGTACCATCCATCCAACATAACAACTGGTATTGTACCAGCCATCCAACATAACAACTGGTATTGTACCAGCCATCCGAAATAACAACTGGTATTGTACCATCCATCCAACATAACAACTGGTATTGTACCAGCCATCCAACATAACAACTGGTATTGTACCATCCATCCATCATAACAACTGGTATTGTACCAGCCATCCAACATAACAACTGGTATTGTACCAGCCATCCAACATAACAACTGGTATTGTACCAGCCATCCAACATAACAACTGGTATTGTACCAGCCATCCAGCATAACTGGTATTTTACCAGCCATCCAACATAACAACTGGTATTGTACCAGCCATCCAGCATAACTGGTATTTTACCAGCCATCCAACATAACAACTGGTATTGTACCAGCCATCCAACATAACAACTGGTATTGTACCAGCCATCCAACATAACAACTGGTATTGTACCAGCCATCCAACATAACAACTGGTATTGTACCAGCCATCCAACATAACAACTGGTATTGTACCATCCATCCAACATAACTGGTATTTTACCAGCCATCCAGTATAACAACTGGTATTTTACCAGCCACCCAGTATAACAACTGGTATTGTACCAGCCATCCAACATAACAACTGGTATTGTACCAGCCATCCAACATAACAACTGGTATTGTACCAGCCATCCAGCATAACAACTGGTATTGTACCATCCATCCAACATAACAACTGGTATTGTACCATCCATCCAACATAACAACTGGTATTGTACCAGCCATCCAGTATAACAACTAGTATTGTACCAGCCATCCAACATAACAACTGGTATTGTACCAGCCATCCAACATAACAACTGGTATTGTACCAGCCATCCAGCATAACAACTGGTATTGTACCATCCATCCAACATAACAACTAGTATTGTACCAGCCATCCAACATAACAACTGGTATTGTACCAGCCATCCAACATAACAACTGGTATTGTACCAGCCATCCAGTATAACAACTGGTATTGTACCATCCATCCAACATAACAACTGGTATTGTACCAGCCATCCAACATAACAACTGGTATTGTACCAGCCATCCAACATAACAACTGGTATTGTACCAGCCATCCAATATAACAACTGGTATTGTACCAGCCATCCAACATAACAACTGGTATTGTACCAGCCATCCACCATAACAACTGGTATTGTACCAGCCATCCAACATAACAACTGGTATTGTACCAGCCATCCAACATAACAACTGGTATTGTACCATCCATCCAACATAACAACTGGTATTGTACCAGCCATCCAACATAACAACTGGTATTGTACCAGCCATCCAGCATAACAACTGGTATTGTACCAGCCATCCAACATAACAACTGGTATTGTACCAGCCATCCAACATAACAACTGGTATTGTACCAGCCATCCAACATAACAACTGGTATTGTACCAGCCATCCAACATAACAACTGGTATTGTACCAGCCATCCAACATAACAACTGGTATTGTACCATCCATCCATCATAACAACTGGTATTGTACCAGCCATCCAACATAACAACTGGTATTGTACCAGCCATCCAACATAACAACTGGTATTGTACCAGCCATCCAACATAACAACTGGTATTGTACCATCCATCCAACATAACAACTGGTATTGTACCAGCCATCCAGTATAACAACTGGTATTGTACCAGCCATCCAACATAACAACTGGTATTGTACCATCCATCCAGTATAACAACTGGTATTGTACCAGCCATCCAACATAACAACTGGTATTGTACCAGCCATCCAACATAACAACTGGTATTGTACCAGCCATCCAACATAACAACTGGTATTGTACCAGCCATCCAACATAACAACTGGTATTGTACCAGCCATCCAACATAACAACTGGTATTGTACCAGCCATCCAACATAACAACTGGTATTGTACCAGCCATCCAACATAACAACTGGTATTGTACCAGCCATCCAGTATAACAACTGGTATTGTACCAGCCATCCAACATAACAACTGGTATTGTACCATCCATCCAACATAACAACTGGTATTGTACCAGCCATCCAACATAACAACTGGTATTGTACCAGCCATCCAACATAACAACTGGTATTGTACCAGCCATCCAACATAACAACTGGTATTGTACCAGCCATCCAGTATAACAACTGCTATTGTACCAGCCATCCAACATAACAACTGGTACTGTACCATCCATCCAACATAACAACTGGTATTGTACCAGCCATCCAACATAACAACTGGTATTGTACCAGCCATCCAACATAACAACTGGTATTGTACCAGCCATCCAACATAACAACTGGTATTGTACCAGCCATCCAACATAACAACTGGTATTGTACCAGCCATCCAACATAACAACTGGTATTGTACCAGCCATCCATCATAACAACTGGTATTGTACCAGCCATCCAACATAACAACTGGTATTGTACCAGCCATCCAGCATAACAACTGGTATTGTACCATCCATCCAACATAACAACTAGTATTGTACCAGCCATCCAACATAACAACTGGTATTGTACCAGCCATCCAACATAACAACTGGTATTGTACCATCCATCCAACATAACAACTGGTATTGTACCAGCCATCCAACATAACAACTGGTATTGTACCAGCCATCCAACATAACAACTGGTATTGTACCAGCCATCCAACATAACAACTGCTATTGTACCAGCCATCCAACATAACAACTGGTATTGTAACATCCATCCAACATAACAACTGCTATTGTACCAGCCATCCAGTATAACAACTGGTATTGTACCATCCATCCAACATAACAACTGGTATTGTACCAGCCATCCAACATAACAACTGGTATTGTACCAGCCATCCAACATAACAACTGGTATTGTACCAGCCATCCAACATAACAACTGGTATTGTACCATCCATCCAACATAACAACTGGTATTGTACCAGCCATCCAACATAACAACTGGTATTGTACCATCCATCCATCATAACAACTGGTATTGTACCAGCCATCCAACATAACAACTGGTATTGTACCAGCCATCCAACATAACAACTGGTATTGTACCATCCATCCAACATAACAACTGGTATTGTACCAGCCATCCAACATAACAACTGGTATTGTACCAGCCATCCAGCATAACTGGTATTTTACCAGCCATCCAACATAACAACTAGTATTGTACCAGCCATCCAGCATAACTGGTATTGTACCAGCCATCCAACATAACAACTGGTATTGTACCATCCATCCAACATAACAACTGGTATTGTACCAGCCATCCAACATAACAACTGGTATTGTACCATCCATCCAACATAACTGGTATTTTACCAGCGATCCAGTATAACAACTGGTATTTTACCAGCCATCCAGTATAACAACTGGTATTGTACCATCCATCCAGTATAACAACTGGTATTGTACCAGCCATCCAACATAACAACTGGTATTGTACCATCCATCCATTATAACAACTGGTATTGTAACATCCATCCAACATAACAACTGGTATTGTACCAGCCATCCAAAATAACAACTAGTATTGTACCAGCCATCCAACATAACAACTGGTATTGTACCAGCCATCCAACATAACAACTGGTATTGTACCAGCCATCCAACATAACAACTAGTATTGTACCAGCCATCCAACATAACAACTGGTATTGTACCATCCATCCAACATAACAACTGGTATTGTACCAGCCATCCAGTATAACAAATAGTATTGTACCAGCCATCCAACATAACAACTGGTATTGTACCATCCATCCAACATAACAACTGGTATTGTACCAGCCATCCAGTATAACAGCTAGTATTGTACCAGCCATCCAACATAACAACTGGTATTGTACCAGCCATCCAACATAACAACTGGTATTGTACCAGCCATCCAGCATAACAACTGGTATTGTACCATCCATCCAGCATAACAACTAGTATTGTACGAGCCATCCAACATAACAACTGGTATTGTACCAGCCATCCAACATAACAACTGGTATTGTACCAGCCATCCAGTATAACAACTGGTATTGTACCATCCATCCAACATAACAACTGGTATTGTACCAGCCATCCAACATAACAACTGGTATTGTACCAGCCATCCAACATAACAACTGGTATTGTACCAGCCATCCAACATAACAACTGGTATTGTACCAGCCATCCAACATAACAACTGGTATTGTACCATCCATCCAACATAACAACTGGTATTGTACCAGCCATCCAACATAACAACTGGTATTGTACCATCCATCCAACATAACTGGTATTTTACCAGCCATCCAGTATAACAACTGGTATTTTACCAGCCATCCAGTATAACAACTGGTATTGTACCATCCATCCAGTATAACAACTGGTATTGTACCAGCCATCCAACATAACAACTGGTATTGTACCATCCATCCATTATAACAACTGGTATTTTAACATCCATCCAACATAACAACTGGTATTGTACCAGCCATCCAAAATAACAACTAGTATTGTACCAGCCATCCAACATAACAACTGGTATTGTACCAGCCATCCAACATAACAACTGGTATTGTACCAGCCATCCAACATAACAACTAGTATTGTACCAGCCATCCAACATAACAACTGGTATTGTACCATCCATCCAACATAACAACTGGTATTGTACCAGCCATCCAGTATAACAACTAGTATTGTACCAGCCATCCAACATAACAACTGGTATTGTACCAGCCATCCAACATAACAACTGGTATTGTACCAGCCATCCAGCATAACAACTGGTATTGTACCATCCATCCAGCATAACAACTAGTATTGTACGAGCCATCCAACATAACAACTGGTATTGTACCAGCCATCCAACATAACAACTGGTATTGTACCAGCCATCCAGTATAACAACTGGTATTGTACCATCCATCCAACATAACAACTGGTATTGTACCAGCCATCCAACATAACAACTGGTATTGTACCATCCATCCAACATAACAACTGGTATTGTACCAGCCATCCAACATAACAACTGGTATTGTACCAGCCATCCAACATAACAACTGGTATTGTACCATCCATCCAACATAACAACTGGTATTGTACCAGCCATCCAACATAACAACTGGTATTGTACCAGCCATCCAACATAACAACTGGTATTGTACCAGCCATCCAACATAACAACTGGTATTGTACCAGCCATCCAACATAACAACTGGTATTGTACCAGCCATCCAACATAACAACTGGTATTGTACCAGCCATCCAACATAACAACTGGTATTGTACCAGCCATCCAACATAACAACTGGTATTGTACCAGCCATCCAGTATAACAACTGGTATTGTACCAGCCATCCAACATAACAACTGGTATTGTACCATCCATCCAACATAACAACTGGTATTGTACCAGCCATCCAACATAACAACTGGTATTGTACCAGCCATCCAACATAACAACTGGTATTGTACCAGCCATCCAACATAACAACTGGTATTGTACCAGCCATCCAGTATAACAACTGCTATTGTACCAGCCATCCAACATAACAACTGGTACTGTACCATCCATCCAACATAACAACTGGTATTGTACCAGCCATCCAACATAACAACTGGTATTGTACCAGCCATCCAACATAACAACTGGTATTGTACCAGCCATCCAACATAACAACTGGTATTGTACCAGCCATCCAACATAACAACTGGTATTGTACCAGCCATCCAACATAACAACTGGTATTGTACCAGCCATCCATCATAACAACTGGTATTGTACCAGCCATCCAACATAACAACTGGTATTGTACCAGCCATCCAGCATAACAACTGGTATTGTACCATCCATCCAACATAACAACTAGTATTGTACCAGCCATCCAACATAACAACTGGTATTGTACCAGCCATCCAACATAACAACTGGTATTGTACCATCCATCCAACATAACAACTGGTATTGTACCAGCCATCCAACATAACAACTGGTATTGTACCAGCCATCCAACATAACAACTGGTATTGTACCAGCCATCCAACATAACAACTGCTATTGTACCAGCCATCCAACATAACAACTGGTATTGTAACATCCATCCAACATAACAACTGCTATTGTACCAGCCATCCAGTATAACAACTGGTATTGTACCATCCATCCAACATAACAACTGGTATTGTACCAGCCATCCAACATAACAACTGGTATTGTACCAGCCATCCAACATAACAACTGGTATTGTACCAGCCATCCAACATAACAACTGGTATTGTACCATCCATCCAACATAACAACTGGTATTGTACCAGCCATCCAACATAACAACTGGTATTGTACCATCCATCCATCATAACAACTGGTATTGTACCAGCCATCCAACATAACAACTGGTATTGTACCAGCCATCCAACATAACAACTGGTATTGTACCATCCATCCAACATAACAACTGGTATTGTACCAGCCATCCAACATAACAACTGGTATTGTACCAGCCATCCAGCATAACTGGTATTTTACCAGCCATCCAACATAACAACTAGTATTGTACCAGCCATCCAGCATAACTGGTATTGTACCAGCCATCCAACATAACAACTGGTATTGTACCATCCATCCAACATAACAACTGGTATTGTACCAGCCATCCAACATAACAACTGGTATTGTACCATCCATCCAACATAACTGGTATTTTACCAGCCATCCAGTATAACAACTGGTATTTTACCACCCATCCAGTATAACAACTGGTATTGTACCATCCATCCAGTATAACAACTGGTATTGTACCAGCCATCCAACATAACAACTGGTATTGTACCATCCATCCATTATAACAACTGGTATTGTAACATCCATCCAACATAACAACTGGTATTGTACCAGCCATCCAAAATAACAACTAGTATTGTACCAGCCATCCAACATAACAACTGGTATTGTACCAGCCATCCAACATAACAACTGGTATTGTACCAGCCATCCAACATAACAACTAGTATTGTACCAGCCATCCAACATAACAACTGGTATTGTACCATCCATCCAACATAACAACTGGTATTGTACCAGCCATCCAGTATAACAACTAGTATTGTACCAGCCATCCAACATAACAACTGGTATTGTACCATCCATCCAACATAACAACTGGTATTGTACCAGCCATCCAGTATAACAACTAGTATTGTACCAGCCATCCAACATAACAACTGGTATTGTACCAGCCATCCAACATAACAACTGGTATTGTACCAGCCATCCAGCATAACAACTGGTATTGTACCATCCATCCAGCATAACAACTAGTATTGTACGAGCCATCCAACATAACAACTGGTATTGTACCAGCCATCCAACATAACAACTGGTATTGTACCAGCCATCCAGTATAACAACTGGTATTGTACCATCCATCCAACATAACAACTGGTATTGTACCAGCCATCCAACATAACAACTGGTATTGTACCATCCATCCAACATAACAACTGGTATTGTACCAGCCATCCAACATAACAACTGGTATTGTACCAGCCATCCAACATAACAACTGGTATTGTACCATCCATCCAACATAACAACTGGTATTGTACCAGCCATCCAACATAACAACTGGTATTGTACCATCCATCCAACATAACTGGTATTTTACCAGCCATCCAGTATAACAACTGGTATTTTACCAGCCATCCAGTATAACAACTGGTATTGTACCATCCATCCAGTATAACAACTGGTATTGTACCAGCCATCCAACATAACAACTGGTATTGTACCATCCATCCATTATAACAACTGGTATTTTAACATCCATCCAACATAACAACTGGTATTGTACCAGCCATCCAAAATAACAACTAGTATTGTACCAGCCATCCAACATAACAACTGGTATTGTACCAGCCATCCAACATAACAACTGGTATTGTACCAGCCATCCAACATAACAACTAGTATTGTACCAGCCATCCAACATAACAACTGGTATTGTACCATCCATCCAACATAACAACTGGTATTGTACCAGCCATCCAGTATAACAACTAGTATTGTACCAGCCATCCAACATAACAACTGGTATTGTACCAGCCATCCAACATAACAACTGGTATTGTACCAGCCATCCAGCATAACAACTGGTATTGTACCATCCATCCAGCATAACAACTAGTATTGTACGAGCCATCCAACATAACAACTGGTATTGTACCAGCCATCCAACATAACAACTGGTATTGTACCAGCCATCCAGTATAACAACTGGTATTGTACCATCCATCCAACATAACAACTGGTATTGTACCAGCCATCCAACATAACAACTGGTATTGTACCATCCATCCAACATAACAACTGGTATTGTACCAGCCATCCAACATAACAACTGGTATTGTACCAGCCATCCAACATAACAACTGGTATTGTACCAGCCATCCAACATAACAACTGGTATTGTACCAGCCATCCAACATAACAACTGGTATTGTACCAGCCATCCAACATAACAACTGGTATTGTACCAGCCATCCAACATAACAACTGGTATTGTACCAGCCATCCAACATAACAACTGGTATTGTACCAGCCATCCAACATAACAACTGGTATTGTACCAGCCATCCAACATAACAACTGGTATTGTACCAGCCATCCAACATAACAACTGGTATTGTACCATCCATCCAACATAACAACTGGTATTGTACCATCCATCCAACATAACAACTGGTATTGTACCAGCCATCCAACATAACAACTGGTATTGTACCATCCATCCAACATAACAACTGGTATTGTACCAGCCATCCAACATAACAACTGGTATTGTACCAGCCATCCAACATAACAACTGGTATTGTACCATCCATCCAACATAACAACTGGTATTGTACCAGCCATCCAACATAACAACTGGTATTGTACCATCCATCCATCATAACAACTGGTATTGTACCAGCCATCCAACATAACAACTGGTATTGTACCAGCCATCCAACATAACAACTGGTATTGTACCAGCCATCCAACATAACAACTGGTATTGTACCAGCCATCCAACATAACAACTGGTATTGTACCAGCCATCCAACATAACAACTGGTATTGTACCAGCCATCCAACATAACAACTGGTATTGTACCAGCCATCCAACATAACAACTGGTATTGTACCAGCCATCCAACATAACAACTGGTATTGTACCAGCCATCCAACATAACAACTGGTATTGTACCAGCCATCCAACATAACAACTGGTATTGTACCAGCCATCCAACATAACAACTGGTATTGTACCATCCATCCAACATAACAACTGGTATTGTACCAGCCATCCAACATAACAACTGGTATTGTACCATCCATCCAACATAACAACTGGTATTGTACCAGCCATCCAACATAACAACTGGTATTGTACCAGCCATCCAACATAACAACTGGTATTGTACCATCCATCCAACATAACAACTGGTATTGTACCAGCCATCCAACATAACAACTGGTATTGTACCATCCATCCAACATAACAACTGGTATTGTACCAGCCATCCAACATAACAACTGGTATTGTACCATCCATCCATCATAACAACTGGTATTGTACCAGCCATCCAACATAACAACTGGTATTGTACCAGCCATCCAACATAACAACTGGTATTGTACCAGCCATCCAACATAACAACTGGTATTGTACCAGCCATCCAGCATAACTGGTATTTTACCAGCCATCCAACATAACAACTGGTATTGTACCAGCCATCCAGCATAACTGGTATTTTACCAGCCATCCAACATAACAACTGGTATTGTACCAGCCATCCAACATAACAACTGGTATTGTACCAGCCATCCAACATAACAACTGGTATTGTACCAGCCATCCAACATAACAACTGGTATTGTACCAGCCATCCAACATAACAACTGGTATTGTACCATCCATCCAACATAACTGGTATTTTACCAGCCATCCAGTATAACAACTGGTATTTTACCAGCCACCCAGTATAACAACTGGTATTGTACCAGCCATCCAACATAACAACTGGTATTGTACCAGCCATCCAACATAACAACTGGTATTGTACCAGCCATCCAGCATAACAACTGGTATTGTACCATCCATCCAACATAACAACTGGTATTGTACCATCCATCCAACATAACAACTGGTATTGTACCAGCCATCCAGTATAACAACTAGTATTGTACCAGCCATCCAACATAACAACTGGTATTGTACCAGCCATCCAACATAACAACTGGTATTGTACCAGCCATCCAGCATAACAACTGGTATTGTACCATCCATCCAACATAACAACTAGTATTGTACCAGCCATCCAACATAACAACTGGTATTGTACCAGCCATCCAACATAACAACTGGTATTGTACCAGCCATCCAGTATAACAACTGGTATTGTACCATCCATCCAACATAACAACTGGTATTGTACCAGCCATCCAACATAACAACTGGTATTGTACCAGCCATCCAACATAACAACTGGTATTGTACCAGCCATCCAATATAACAACTGGTATTGTACCAGCCATCCAACATAACAACTGGTATTGTACCAGCCATCCACCATAACAACTGGTATTGTACCAGCCATCCAACATAACAACTGGTATTGTACCAGCCATCCAACATAACAACTGGTATTGTACCATCCATCCAACATAACAACTGGTATTGTACCAGCCATCCAACATAACAACTGGTATTGTACCAGCCATCCAGCATAACAACTGGTATTGTACCAGCCATCCAACATAACAACTGGTATTGTACCAGCCATCCAACATAACAACTGGTATTGTACCAGCCATCCAACATAACAACTGGTATTGTACCAGCCATCCAACATAACAACTGGTATTGTACCAGCCATCCAACATAACAACTGGTATTGTACCATCCATCCATCATAACAACTGGTATTGTACCAGCCATCCAACATAACAACTGGTATTGTACCAGCCATCCAACATAACAACTGGTATTGTACCAGCCATCCAACATAACAACTGGTATTGTACCATCCATCCAACATAACAACTGGTATTGTACCAGCCATCCAGTATAACAACTGGTATTGTACCAGCCATCCAACATAACAACTGGTATTGTACCATCCATCCAGTATAACAACTGGTATTGTACCAGCCATCCAACATAACAACTGGTATTGTACCAGCCATCCAACATAACAACTGGTATTGTACCAGCCATCCAACATAACAACTGGTATTGTACCAGCCATCCAACATAACAACTGGTATTGTACCAGCCATCCAACATAACAACTGGTATTGTACCAGCCATCCAACATAACAACTGGTATTGTACCAGCCATCCAACATAACAACTGGTATTGTACCAGCCATCCAGTATAACAACTGGTATTGTACCAGCCATCCAACATAACAACTGGTATTGTACCATCCATCCAACATAACAACTGGTATTGTACCAGCCATCCAACATAACAACTGGTATTGTACCAGCCATCCAACATAACAACTGGTATTGTACCAGCCATCCAACATAACAACTGGTATTGTACCAGCCATCCAGTATAACAACTGCTATTGTACCAGCCATCCAACATAACAACTGGTACTGTACCATCCATCCAACATAACAACTGGTATTGTACCAGCCATCCAACATAACAACTGGTATTGTACCAGCCATCCAACATAACAACTGGTATTGTACCAGCCATCCAACATAACAACTGGTATTGTACCAGCCATCCAACATAACAACTGGTATTGTACCAGCCATCCAACATAACAACTGGTATTGTACCAGCCATCCATCATAACAACTGGTATTGTACCAGCCATCCAACATAACAACTGGTATTGTACCAGTCATCCAACATAACAACTGGTATTGTACCAGCCATCCAACATAACAACTGGTATTGTACCAGCCATCCAACATAACAACTGGTATTGTACCAGCCATCCAACATAACAACTGGTATTGTACCAGCCATCCAACATAACAACTGGTATTGTACCAGCCATCCAACATAACAACTGGTATTGTACCAGCCATCCAACATAACAACTGGTATTGTATCAGCCATCCAACATAACAACTGGTATTGTACCAGCCATCCAACATAACAACTGGTATTGTACCAGCCATCCAACATAACAACTGGTATTGTACCAGCCATCCATCATAACAACTGGTATTGTACCAGCCATCCAACATAACAACTGGTATTGTACCAGTCATCCAACATAACAACTGGTATTGTACCAGCCATCCAACATAACAACTGGTATTGTACCAGCCATCCAACATAACAACTGGTATTGTACCAGCCATCCAACATAACAACTGGTATTGTACCAGCCATCCAACATAACAACTGGTATTGTACCAGCCATCCAACATAACAACTGGTATTGTACCAGCCATCCAACATAACAACTGGTATTGTATCAGCCATCCAACATAACAACTGGTATTGTACCAGCCATCCAACATAACAACTGGTATTGTACCATCCATCCAACATAACAACTGGTATTGTACCAGCCATCCAACATAACAACTGGTACTGTACCATCCAACCAACATAACAACTGGTATTGCCTTGGCATTAGCTAATGGGGATCCTTAATAAATACAAATACAAATTACGGGGTATCCTGTGTAGATGGGTGAGAAAAAAAGTCAATGAAATCCATTTTGAATTGAGGCTGGATGTCTTGCCCACATGTTCCGTACTTGACTCACATATTATTTGCTTAGCAACGCACGAGTTGAAAATATCGAACGCATGCGGTACACAGAACGCACCGCAGCCAAGTGCGGCACTAGCGTTGCGGACTGCTCCGTTTGCAATGAATTACTTCCACCAGAACCAATGCATCTGGTGGACACGAGGCTTCATCTCAATATCTCAACATTTCGCTGAGCACACAATAATGCGATTGTTGTGGATAGTCAGATTAATATAATAGTTTGATTAAAACGTTTACATGCTTTGCAAGATGAACGATTCCCCTAATAATCCTGTTTACATGGACACATCTGCAATCAGACTACCTAACGGCACTCTGATAAATGCGGAAAATCGCCAAACAAAATAAACGTTTTACAACAGTGACCATGTTATTTTAGGGAAGAATATTTGATTCTGAGATCATATAAAGTTTGTATGTGAAAACTACTCTTAACGCCTCATGTCCACCAGATACATCAAACTCGTCGCGTACCCAAAGGAAGTCATTCATTGTCAATGGAGCAGTCCAGAACGCTAGTTGGGAGTGCCGCACTAGACTGCGGTGCGTTCTGTGTACCGCATGCGTCAATATTTTCAACTGGTGTTTCTTTACGGTGAGGTGGTATAAATGGAGGTGCGGACTTGGGTATTCTTCTCAAATGCATATTTGTGTTCTATCTAGAGCGTATAGCGGGGTACGGAAGTCAACTGTCCATTTTTCAAGTGCGATTCCAAACATAAGAATGTGAAAAGGCAAGTCTGTACTAGGTTTAGCTGAAGTTCTATAATCACACGCTATATCAAACTCTGTGCCTGTCGTTGTTTCTTCGCCATATGAATGGTGTTTTGCTGTGTGATTGGCTGTGTTGGTCATGTGGTTATTCTCCAACTGGCGATTCAAATCTTCCGCGGGAAGAATGCGTTTATTATAGACGGAGAGAAAGAGGAACCGAAAGGTCCAACTCGGTGGGAAATCTGTCTCCCTTCACCGGGCAAGGAGTTTTTCTATGCAGATCAATGGGTGTCGAATTTTGGTCCCCCCCCCCCCCAAAAAAAAAAAAATGATGACATATTTGCAACGTGAAGTTTATTTGATCGAATAGAAGTTTCGTAATGCTTAATTTGTCACGAATGTACTGAATGATAAGTAGGACGGGTGACATCCCGGCAACTCAGAGAAAAAACACTTGATATATATTCATGTAAGAGACTCGTAGTAAAGCATCTCCGTTGAATACAGGCGGTTGAAGTCAACACTCATTTCATATTCTAAAATGCATATCATTGGCTACCTGTCATGACTACGCTGCTGTCAGGAATTTGATTGGTTCGTTGACGAGTACGTCATGGAAATGACATCCCTTCCCATTTTCATGCCGAAAAGTCTCAACGGAATCCTTGGGACCTCCTAACTCTTACGTCACCCCATTGAAGGTGACATTTAAAACGGTTAAGGTAAAGGTTATGATTTAAAGGTTAGAGTTATGGTTAATGTTAGCGTAAGGGTTATTGTACGGACGTCCCAATGATCCCGAATAGCACAAGCGATGTTCCAGCCAGACAACCTCGCAGAAAGGGAAACGCCTCTGGACGAGTAGAATGTAACGACGTCTCTGATTGGACGTACAAGGATGTAACGACGTCTCTGATTTGCCGAAAGCATTGGCGCTTGTGAGCATCTATTTTGAACGTAAATACAGTCAGCTGCATTTACTTCCTGAGTGGGGCCTGTCAGGGAGAGGACACAGCTGTGAGCTCTCTGACAGAATATAAAGTCTGTACTTTTAAGCCAAGATGCTGTTCTAAATTGTGGTTTTCCAAGACGGGGTCTGCAAACAGCTTGCCATGGTTGTTTTGTATTTAGTACTTTTCACACTCATTCTGCAAGTTTCCTAATTTGGTTAGCTAGCTTGATTTTTCGGCCTGTGTATATTCACCGATATTTTGGCCTTCTTTAACAGGCATCTAAATTGAATTCCATTCAAGGAACTATCATTGGATTTACCTTGTAAAAATGGAAAACGTTACCAAAGATTTCAGTCCAGTCACCTTGACCAGCAGGCCCGACAGAGTCTCAGGGCTTTCCTCGATGTCGGACATGATGATGGCCTCGCCTTGCATCAACAAGAGTCTCTTCTCTTCTGGACCCACAAATGTACTGTCTCCCGTCACTAATCTGGCCCTAAACATGAACAATCTAGCTGGACTTGGGAGGTAAGAGTGTAATACAATGTATGTTGCTATGCTAGTTAGCTATGTTGTTTTCATCGAACTGCGTGAAAGCTGCACGATAACTACATTTGGGACATAACATCGGGAGTCTGTTTGCGCTCTCTGAGTTTTGCATTGTTCTGGTGGTCTGCGACAGAAAGTAACCCTACCACCATATAGCCGGCTTCACCGCAAAAAAAAAAAACGTTTCCTGTCAACAAAGGCATATGTATAATCTGTAGAAACGTAATCTCTACGATCCCTACTAGTTTGCTACAGTATTTATCAGGTGTAAAGTGAAGTCCATTGAGATCAAATACACGTCTGAATCCAACTTTTGTCAAAACCGCACAATATTCCTGAGTTAGACAGTGGGCTGACAAGACATTACTAGACCACACCATTTAACGCCAGATTTCCCACCACGGTCTAATTTACACAGCAGGAATATGGTGCGCTTTTATTTGAAAGGAAGGGACATTTTTCACTGTACATCAGTTAAGAAGAGTTTCTAGATATTTTACATACGCCTTTTGTTGAAAGGAAAAAGCTTTTGAAACCGGTTATATTGTGGTAGGTTTATTTTATAACCATTAGTCCAAACCCGATCATTGGTCCAACGAGTCTTGCAACTAAACTAAAGTTTCACCCCTGTTTCGTTCGCTTCAGTTTAGGAAAACGTTTTGCAACATAATCGGCATAATGAATACTCCCCAGCTAGCTTGGTAGTTAGCTAACTATTTCAAGCTAATGGAAATTGCTAGTTTGTCTGGTTGTTAGTAAAGTTAACTGATTATGTAACCCGTTCCTTTACAGCCAACAATGTGACACTCCAAAGCGGAAACAACGTGTGCCCCTCCTGAAGTTTCCGTCCGTCGCCTCTGACTGCTCCTCTGATGCAGGTACGACAAAATGTTTCACCCCAATATGTGTCAATATAATGTTGGCAATAGGAACTTGGCTTGCTATTTTAAAAGGTCAAATATTTTTTTTACGAGGTGTGTAGCCCTTATATTTTGTCATTTCCTGTTTTTTAAATTCTGCTCTTTTCAGTTGTGCAGTTTGACCACCTTGAATAAATGTGTAGGATATTTTCCTTTTTTTACCAGTACAGGATACACATTTTTAGTTATTAACAGGACAGGAAAAAAAGCCAAAATGTACATGATTAAATATTCTCTCCTGTGTGACCTTGTAGACCTGTGGTGTGAATGTGTTCTGATTTGAACTAGTCAACGGTTTACGATCAGATGAACTGTTGAGGTGTTTCTGCATGTTCTTCCAGGTCTTGGTATGGATTCCCCCAGCCCCATGGACCCCATCCATGTTGAGGAGACGTAAGCAATTGTCCTCTTGTCTGGCACAAATCTATCTCTCTGTTCTAGCAATGCTTACCCTCCCTTCCTCCGTACCATCCCTCCTCCTCTTCCTCATCCCGATGGAACACGGTTAGTGTCACCAGCTCAGCTGTGCTCTGGGATTAGGTGTTACTAAAGCAGACTAACAGACAAGATGCTCTTGTAACAGTATAACTTTACGTCGTCCCCTCGCCCCGACACGGGCGCGAACCAGGGACCCTCTGCACACATCGACAACAGTCACCCACGAAGCATCGTTAACCATCGCTCCACAAAGGCCGCGGCTCTTGCAGAGCAAGGGGCAACACTACTTAAGTCTCAGAGCAAGTGACGTAACTGATTGAAATGCTACTAGCGCGTACCCGCTAACTAGCTAGCCATTTCACATCCGTTACACTCTTATACTACAGAACTTTCCCTAGTTAAAGGATGGGCTCATTGGAGATGTTAAACACCACTGGAATGTCAGTCCTAAGTCATTTATCACCCTAGTAACAGGATGGGCTCATTGGAGATGTTAAACACCACTGGGATGTCAGTCCTAAGTCATTTATCACCCTAGTAACAGGATGGGCTCATTGGAGATGTTAAACACCACTGGGATGTCAGTCCTAAGTCATTTATCACCCTAGTAACAGGATGGGCTCATGGGAGATGTTGAACACCACTGGAATGTCAGTCCTAAGTCATTTATCACTCTAGTAACAGGATGGGCTCATGGGAGATGTTGAACACCACTGGGATGTCAGTCCTAAGTCATTTATCACCCTAGTAACAGGATGGGCTCATGGGAGATGTTGAACACCACTGGAATGTCAGTCCTAAGTCATTTATCACCCTAGTAACAGGATGGGCTCATGGGAGATGTTGAACACCACTGGAATGTCAGTCCTAAGTCATTTATCACCCTAGTAACAGGATGGGCTCATGGGAGATGTTGAACCACTGATTAGTCAGATGCACCAATCCCCTTGCTCGGATATAGAAGCAAACAGTGGTGTTAACGGATGATATTTATACCTGACTCTTTTCTTATAGAAGTGTTATACAGTTTCTAAAATGTTAATTAATTATTGTGGAAGGCATTATCTCCTAGCAGTGGGCTTTAGAGGAACAATGGGAAAGTCATTCTGCTTTGGAAGTTGATCAACTTGTAACCCCACTTTTGAGAAAATGGCCCTTGAATGTTTTGGTACTACTACTGGAGAGCTCTTCTTTGTCTCCACCCATTCAGCATTATTTATACCGTCTTAAGCCTTAAAGAGATGGGTGGGGATAACATGTGAGGCCATGTGCTAAACAGAGGGAGTCGTGTAGTAAACAACCAAATATTTCAAGACTAAAAGTGGTGAAAGTAGTAGCCTACGATAAGGAAAAACTCCAGGTTAAAATACACTAATCTAGTCTTTGGCCTGGATCCTAATCTGACTTTGTTGCAGGTCATGTTCTTCACATTACCGTCTCTGGTAAACGCACACTATATCAAATAAAATCTGTTTATTTGTCACATACACAGGATACAGAAGGTGTAAACGGTACAGTGAAGCGGTTATTTGCATAGTAGCTAATTCTACGTCTCTTTTATTCTTGTATAGCAATGAAAATGGTTTTCGGATTCGACTAATATTACTACACAGATCATACAAGTAACGCTAGCTAGCGAGCCAGCAAGCTAACGTTCGCTAGCTAGGTTACAGTACGCTTTAACTTGCAATGAAAATGACTTTCTGACGAAATTAGAAATGTATAATGTCTGAAAATGTAGCTAGACTCTTACCTGTTACACATGGAGGAGCTTCACACAGACTGGAACCATGTAACTCCGTTCTGTTTGTAGCTACATCTTGTTTGGTCAGCGTTGTGTCAAGTCACTCCGGTTCACACTGACTGGTGCGTGTGCAGAAAGGAGCCCATCACTTTTTCCTACTTATCTGTCGATAGCGCCTGCTAAATTCAGGGCATCGATGTTGTTGAGACAAGTAGCAACATTTTTGTAGTTCTCGATGGCTAACGTTATATTTAAAAACAGCCGTGGTAGAAAGCATTACCGACACATACTGAGCATCTCACGTTACAGACAGAAGTATGCTACATGGCAGACCAATCAGAACTCATCTCCCGACATGTCCAGCCCCATCAATTATCTCAGCCAATCATGGCTAGCGGGAAGGTTCCTGACTTTTTCCATAGCTCCCCTCATAATTTAACAATTTTATTTGTTTAACAGATGGAACTAAGTGTGTTTTATTAAGGCACATGAAAGTTCACATGTCCCAGAAGGCATTTCAAATTACAAAATGTTTGATAAACATGTCAAAGACGTTGAAATGCCTCTCCAGTGAGGTAGTGACGTGCGACATAAGCCCAGCTTCTTGAAACGAGTCACTTATTGGTAGATTAGCAGACCCCCCCCCCCCCCCCCCCCACCGTTCTCCTCTGTCTCTTTCTGTCTGGGTACTCTCCTCTCATCTCCTCGCTGCTTTTTCAGCATACAGTTGGGCATTGCTCTGCTCTGTTGTACAGCGATAAGGAGAGACGACCTCTTGCCCCTTCACTATACTCAACACTGGTTGAGTTACATCACCTACAACTGTTGATCATTTGTCCTGCTTCATTAGAGCCAGCCAGGGTCTTAGTCCTGAGAAGGTCATTTAGTTGCAGACCTCTTCTGGCCTGGTTAGTGGAGAAGACTTCCTGGGTCCTTTTCACTGTGTAGGGCAGGGATCTCAATAAATCGGTCTGTCACTGAATGTAAATGTTTGTCTCTGGCAGGTTTGAGAAGGCCATTCTTCATTCTGAAAGAGTTGTCAATGAGTAAGTGCTTAGTCCTTCGTGCTTAATGAATCGCTTTTTAAGTCTCATTTGACCCTAATTTGCTATCTGGGGAGTAGTTTCCTCTTTTCAATGTTCATGATCCAAGCTCCATATTGATTGACTGTCTGGTCCATCCATGTTTACTGACGGTGTAGCTTCTCTTCCCCACTTAAAGTAACATGCCAATCCGAAGAATCAACTCTCTGCCACTGCAGCTGCCAGACTTCGGCCCTCCTCTGAAGGGTCCGGTCCCAGGGAGCCAGAGTCAGCAGCGCCACGGGGCTTTTGGACGGCTCGGCTCAGCCCAGGATACAGCCCAGTGCTCCTCTGAGCACAGCGTTCACGGTGGACAGGGAAACAAGGAGAACCGGGAAAGCTTTGAGTTTAAGAAGCCCACCAAGCCCATGTCACCCGGCCGTATGAGGTCCTTCCATAGCGAAGGGGAGGAGAACAAGGACTTTGCCCCCTGGCCCAAGGACTTTGGCCCAGCACTCGTTGTGGGTAGCACGGACACACACTTACAGACACTCCGACATCATCAATATGTGACAGTGGACCAGCGGTTGGGTTGACGTTCAGACAACATCAAAGTTAACCCTTTTCTTGTCTCCTTCCTTTCTTAACTCTAGCTATCTCCGTCTAAACGCCTCGGCTCATTGGATGACAGAAGACCCGTCTTCCCGCATCGCTGCTCCCTTGACGATGACGACGGTTTCCTTGACGTTCTGGACGACCGTGAGGAGGAGTGTGACATGCCAATGGGGATGTCCAACCTGCTGACTGCTCCGCTTGTGAGGGACCGCACCACGCCAGGAGATGACTCGGTATGGTTGTTTAGCCACCGGATGTCGGGTTTTGGTCTGCCTGTCTTTCTTTGAAGAAATCAGAATCAGTCATTTTACTTTTGAGTCATTTTTAAAGGTAGTTTACCCCCAAAATCTAGAAATTCCTAAGTGCTTCCATACATTGAAACCATTTTAGTGGAGATTGTCGTCTCTCTCTCCCTGTACGGGTCATGTGACGTTGCTGGATGCAGGCCTCTCTGCTCCTTTGCCTGTGAATTCATGATTCAGAAATCCCCGAAGTGTGAACATTCGTTGTTTTATTGAAATCGTACAGACTAAAGTGCTCTCGGTTTTGAGTGAGGAAATGTGTACTTTTCCACCGAAATCATTAGCCACAGAAGGGGAGATGGGTAAGGACTGGCACAGAAGGGGAGATGGGTAAGGACCGGCACAGAAGGGGAGATGGGTAAGGACTGGCACAGAAGGGGAGATGGGTAAGGACCGGCACAGAAGGGGAGATGGGTAAGGACCGGCACGGAAGGGGAGATGGGTAAGGACTGGCACGGAAGGGGAGATGGGTAAGGACGGGCACAGAAGGGGAGATGGGTAAGGACTGGCACGGAAGGGGAGATGGGTAAGGACTGGCACGGAAGGGGAGATGGGTAAGGACTGGCACGGAAGGGGAGATGGGTAAGGACTGGCACGGAAGGGGAGATGGGTAAGGACTGGCACGGAAGGGGAGATGGGTAAGGACTGGCACGGAAGGGGAGATGGGTAAGGACTGGCACGGAAGGGGAGATGGGTAAGGACTGGCACGGAAGGGGAGATGGGTAAGGACGGGCACGGAAGGGGAGATGGGTAAGGACGGGCACGGAAGGGGAGATGGGTAAGGACGGGCACGGAAGGGGAGATGGGTAAGGACGGGCACGGACGGGGAGATGGGTAAGGACGGGCACGGGCGGGGAGATGGGTAAGGACGGGCACGGGCGGGGAGATGGGTAAGGACGGGCACGGGCGGGGAGATGGGTAAGGACGGGCACGGGCGGGGAGATGGGTAAGGACGGGCACGGGCGGGGAGATGGGTAAGGACGGGCACGGGCGGGGAGATGGGTAAGGACGGGCACGGGCGGGGAGATGGGTAAGGACTGGCACGGGCGGGGAGATGGGTAAGGACTGGCACGGGCGGGGAGATGGGTAAGGACTGGCACGGGCGGGGAGATGGGTAAGGACGGGCACGGGCGGGGAGATGGGTAAGGACGGGCACGGGCGGGGAGATGGGTAAGGACGGGCACGGGCGGGGAGATGGGTAAGGACGGGCACGGGCGGGGAGATGGGTAAGGACGGGCACGGGCGGGGAGATGGGTAAGGACTGGCACGGGCGGGGAGATGGGTAAGGACTGGCACGGGCGGGGAGATGGGTAAGGACTGGCACGGGCGGGGAGATGGGTAAGGACTGGCACGGGCGGGGAGATGGGTAAGGACTGGCACGGAAGGGGAGATGGGTAAGGACGGGCACGGAAGGGGAGATGGGTAAGGACGGGCACGGAAGGGGAGATGGGTAAGGACGGGCACGGACGGGGAGATGGGTAAGGACGGGCACGGGCGGGGAGATGGGTAAGGACGGGCACGGGCGGGGAGATGGGTAAGGACGGGCACGGAAGGGGAGATGGGTAAGGACTGGCACGGAAGGGGAGATGGGTAAGGACGGGCACGGACGGGGAGATGGGTAAGGACGGGCACGGACGGGGAGATGGGTAAGGACCGGCACGGACGGGGAGATGGGTAAGGACCGGCACGGAAGGGGAGATGGGTAAGGACTGGCACGGAAGGGGAGATGGGTAAGGACGGGCACGGAAGGGGAGATGGGTAAGGACGGGCACGGACGGGGAGATGGGTAAGGACGGGCACGGACGGGGAGATGGGTAAGGACGGGCACGGACGGGGAGATGGGTAAGGACGGGCACGGACGGGGAGATGGGTAAGGACGGGCACGGACGGGGAGATGGGTAAGGACGGGCACGGACGGGGAGATGGGTAAGGACGGGCACGGACGGGGAGATGGGTAAGGACGGGCACGGACGGGGAGATGGGTAAGGACGGGCACGGACGGGGAGATGGGTAAGGACCGGCACGGACGGGGAGATGGGTAAGGACTGCTACGTAGAACCGTCACCATATGTCCGTTTCTGTAGCTCGGTGACCGGATCTGCAGCACCAGTCTGTGTTGGTCCAGCTGCAGCACCACTCGGTGTTTAACCAGGGGTGTGTCGGGGCTGTGGTCCAGCTGCTGCTGTGGCTAGAGAGGTGGGGGCCACCTGAAGCTCAATCTGAATACTCAGGTTCAAATAAATACGTTCCGTGACACCGTCGGGCCATTGGGCATCAGACATTTTACAGGTTGTGTTACTTAGTGTATCGCTGTGTTCACTTCCCTGCTGAAAGCCCCTTCATCTGCGTAACGTGACGTTTGTCCGGAGCAAGGATTCCCCCGAGAGTTGTTACCCATCTCCACTGCTGTGGCAGTCGGCTACATAACATAATAGCAAATGTTTTGGGTGGAAAAAGGTTACATTTTCCGAACTTAAAACCGATACTACTTTTGACAGAAATGGCTCATTAGGCCGTAAGCTTCCAATTAAAACAACTAATTTGTCCACATGTTGGATTTCTGAATCATGAATTCACTGACAACGGAGCAGCGAGGCCTGCATCCAGCAACGTCATGAGTCACGTGACCCTTTTTTACAGCTGTGTCAGTACACTAATACAGGGTGAAGAGGGCAAAGTCCACGAAACTAATTTTCAATGTATGGAGTCACTTGGTAGTTACTGGATTCTGGGTAAACTCCTCCTTTAACTGTGGCTCTTATCCAGAGTAACACCGTCGGTGTTCAACTAGGGTCAGTAGGAACGACTACCCTTACAGCCACGATCAGCACAGTCCGTGCTAGAATGAAAACAGCACGTGGCATCAAACTAACTTCATCTTTGTCCTCTTCCTCAGCCGGTGGTTCGTTGTCGGCCGCGGGGTCTGTTCCGCTCGCCCTCCATGCCCAGCCAGGCGGGCCGCACACCTCTGAAGCGCCCCCAGGACGAGAACACGCCGGTCAGAGTGAAGAGACGACGCAGCCTGGCGGAAACTCATGGCACCACCATGGACCAGGACGACTGCTCTCCCAGCAAGATGGTACGTACCTGCTCACAGTACTTCCTGCTTAATGTCTCCACCCCCTAGTCAACTGGTCCTGGTACTTCCTGCTTAATGTCTTCACCCCCCTAGTCAACTGGTCCTGGTACTTCCTGCTTAATGTCTTCACCCCCTAGTCAACTGGTCCTGGTACTTCCTGCTTAATGTCTTCACCCCCTAGTCAACTGGTCCTGGTACTTCCTGCTTAATGTCTCCACCCCCTAGTCAACTGGTCCTGGTACTTCCTGCTTAATGTCTCCACCCCCTAGTCAACTGGTCCTGGTACTTCCTGATTAATGTCTCCACCCCCCTAGTCAACTGGTCCTGGTACTTCCTGCTTAATGTCTCCACCCCCCTAGTCAACTGGTCCTGGTACTTCCTGCTTAATGTCTCCACCCCCCTAGTCAACTGGTCCTGGTACTTCCTGCTTAATGTCTCCACCCCCTAGTCAACTGGTCCTGGTACTTCCTGCTTAATGTCTCCACCCCCTAGTCAACTGGTCCTGGTACTTCCTGCTTACTGTCTCCACCCCCTAGTCAACTGGTCCTGGTACTTCCTGCTTAATGTCTCCACCCCCTAGTCAACTGGTCCTGGTACTTCCTGCTTAATGTCTCCACCCCCTAGTCAACTGGTCCTGGTACTTCCTGCTTAATGTCTTCACCCCCTAGTCAACTGGTCCTGGTACTTCCTGCTTAATGTCTTCACCCCCTAGTCAACTGGTCCTGGTACTTCCTGCTTAATGTCTCCACCCCCTAGTCAACTGGTCCTGGTACTTCCTGCTTAATGTCTCCACCCCCTAGTCAACTGGTCCTGGTACTTCCTGCTTAATGTCTCCACACGTACACAGTCGGTGAGGTTTTTTTTTGGGGGGGGGGGGGTGGATTTGAGCAAGGAGAACCACAGAATCACTAATCTTGATCACAAAATGATTTGTTATTTGGAGTGATTTTCTAGATCAGTGGTTTTTGTCTGACTGCAATGTTTTAAATCTGTTGAATCACTTCAGGTCGTTCGGAAAGTATTCACACCCCGTGACTTTTTACACATTTTGTTACAAATTACGATTTAAGGAGATTTTTTCCCCCCCCATCACTGGCCTACACACAATACCCCATAATGTCAGTGGTATTATGATTTTCCAAATTGTTACAAATTTAATAAATGAAAAGCTGAGGAATTCAACCCCTTTGTTATGGCAAGTCTACAATCAGGAGTAAAAATGTGCTTAACAGGTCACGTAATAAGCTGCATGGACTCACTCTGTGTACAATAATAGTGTTTTAACATGATGGTTGAATGACTACCTCATCTCTGCCCCAAACATACAATTATCTGTAAGGTCACTCAGTCGAGCAGTGAATTTAAAACACAGATTCAACCACAAAGACCAGGGAGGTTTTCCAATGCCTCGCAAAGGAGGGCACCGATTGGTGGATGAGTAAAAAAAATAGAAAAGCAGACATTGAATATCCCTTTGAGCATGGTGAAGTTATTAATTACACTGTTGATGGTGTATCAATACACCCAGTCACTACAAAGATACAGGCGTCCTTCCTAACTTAGTTGCCGGAGAGGAAATGGCCTCGTTTCACCGCGAGAGGAAATGGCCTCGTTTCACCGCGAGAGGAAATGGCCTCGTTTCACCGTGAGAGGAAAATGGCCTCGTTTCACCGTGAGAGGAAAATGGCCTCGTTTCACCGCGAGAGGAAAATGGCCTCGTTTCACCGCGAGAGGAAATGGCCTCGTTTCACCGCGAGAGGAAATGGCCTCGTTTCACCGCGAGAGGAAATGGCCTCGTTTCACCGCGAGAGGAAATGGTGACTTTTAAACAGAGTTTAATGGCTGTGATACGAGGAAACTGAGGATTGGTCAACAACATTGTAGTTACACCACAATACTAACCTAATTCAGAGTGAAAAGGAGGAAGCCTTCTACATAATACATGTTTCTTTTTCTCTAAAATATGCATCCTGATTTGCAACAAGGCACTAAAGTAATACTGCAACAACATAAAAAATTGTGACTCAAATCACTTTCTGTCCTGAATACAAAGTGTTATGTTTGGGGCAAATCCAATACAACACATTACTGAGTACAACTTTCCATATTTTCAAGCATAGTGGTGGTTGCATCATGTTATGGGTATGCTTGTGTTACGAACCGGCTCGTAACAAAAAGGGGGAGACAACACGGAAATAAAGAAATAACAAACATATTTATTAAAGTCAACTATATCCAAGTAACAAAGTGAGTGGATGTATAGATAGATGGTGATAATGGTGTTGAGAGGTGCCAAAACAAATTAACACAAAGAAGCACCAAAATGCCACAACCAAAAACAACAGTTTGTCTGTGTGGAGAGTCTCCTCGACGTATTTATCCCCGGGACACACCCGAGCCACATTTGGCTGATGACCCACCCGGTTGATGACCCACCCGGCTTCGCCCACCGACATCCTATTAAGGAAAACGAGCGAAGAGAGAATTCGATAGAGTAGGAGGATCATGACCACCAAGAACCCCGGAACACCACACCAACCAATCAATACTGCTCTGGTAAACCCACTGCCCCAGCCAACCTCGTCCTCCCCAGGCCCTCAGCAACCTTTTTTTAAGAGGAAAGAAAAAACAAGGACAGCAAGACTGGACAAAACAAATAGTGGACGACACGCATTACCTTTTGGGGACAACGCGTATAAGAACGTGTGTCCACCGATCAATCGGACCAGACGCGTTCAGGAACAGGAGAGAGCGCGTCAGCAATGACATTATCAGTCCTCTCTGATGTGCCGCACATCGACACGGAATACCTATTAAAAACAAACACCATCTCATTATCCTCTGGTTAGGACACATCGTTGACCTCAAGAAGGTGAGAGGGTTATGGTCGGTTCAGACCACAATAGGTAGTACTCCCGACCCGACATAGACCTGCTTGCAGCAGGATTGCACCTGCCCCCACGTGACTCGCGTCTACTCGAGGAGCAGCTAGCACCAGAGTTGAGGTAAGCAATCTCTTTGCATCCTCAAAAGCCTGTTGACAAGAGAGAAGACCAGGTGTAAAACCGCCTTAACTTTCAGCAAATCTGTCAGGGGAGCAACTACAGTAGAGAAGTTCCTATGGAAATGATTGGTTATTACCGTAGTTTCTAAGACATGCATCAGTTTCTATTTTTAGTAGTTGGCGGTGGAAAAGCATCAATAGCTACCACTTTAGCCCGAAAAGGACGCACTTCACCCTGCCCAACCACCTCTCCAAGGTACGTAACGGTCGCCTGAGCAAACTCGCACTTAGCCAGATTGATAGTGAGGTGACCCACAGCCAGGTGGTCGAACAAGGCTCGAATATGGGACAGATTCTCCTCCCAAATATCTTCATAAACTTTTACATCGTCCAGATAAACAGTGCAGACCGGAGACCAGACCAGAGACCGCAGCGCAGACCGCAGCGCAGACCGCAGCGCAGACCAGACCGGAGACCAGACCGGAGACCGCAGACCAGACCGGAGACCGCACCGGAGACCGCACCGGAGACCGCACCGGAGACCGCACCGGAGACCAGACCGGAGACCAGACCGGAGACCAGACCGGAGACCAGACCGGAGACAACCCTAATTCATAAGGCGCTGAAAAGGGACGGGTGCTTTACGCCGAAACTCATAACCGAATACTTGTTTTAATATTGTGTTCTATTAGGTTTGTCGGTGTATCAGAAAAGAACTAGAAGAATCAGACCGACCAACTCGTCTCGCCTGTCAGCAGGTAGATGAGCTAGAAGGTTATTAGTGACTGAATTTTTCATTCTACCCTGCAGTACGCAGTAGTTGGGACCTGGGACATCTTCACCATGCACAGTCCTAACATGACAAAAAGAAGAACCCAGCAATGTAACCGTACTGGCCAAAAGAACAGGTTTACCGTCCTCTGCGGACTCCTACTCTTCGGCCCCAGAGGAACGTGGGTAATAAGGGTTTTAGCAGATTTACATGGCACAGTTGGTGCATTTTCCTCCGTTCTGGAGTGGCAACTAGACAGTTTTGCTCAGTGTACTTGCGCACCACTGTATATTGACCATGAAACTTGGCCTGAAAAGGAGAAACAACAATTGGCAGCAGAGCAAGAACCTGGTCACCTGGACTAAAGTGATCGGCTCAGCTCGCCAATCAAATAGTCCTTTCATCCTCCCCTGTGACGATGACAGCTTCTCTTTTGCCATCTCACCAGCGGTGTACAGGCGCCGCTGGACATCACACACAAGATAACAGGGACTGAGGTAGCTTGGGAGACTTCCAGACATCCTGGAGCACCGCTAGAAGCCCACGCAGACTATGTCCGAACACTAGGTCATTTGGATTGAAACCTGTGCTCTCCTGTGAAACCTCCCTGTCGGCAAACAGTAACCATTTCAACCTCTCCTCCCAATCCTTATCCATCTCAGTACAATAAGCTCTCAACAAAGACTTAAGTGTTTGATGGAAACGTTCCAGCGCTCCTAGCCTCTCAAAACAACCACCACGAGACACCCACCTTCTCATCAGGACCTCATCCTGGAGAAAATAGCCATAGGTGACATCTCCCAACTGTTCTACAGGCACAATTTGGTCACGCAACTCTTCTAATGTGGAGTCAGCCCGTTGCGCCTTGATTAGATCGGAGCAGGGTACAGATACCGGGATCATAGGGAAAGTGGTGCATTATATCTTTGTAACTTCGTACTTAGCCGGCTCAGTGACCAGGTCGCCACGGCTCATGGACCCGCGTCACTGCGCCCTCCGAGAACACCTCTGGGGGAAACGCTGGGCGCTCTGGGGGAAACGCTGGTCGCTCTGAGAACACCTCTGGGGGAAACGCTGGTCGCTCTGAGAACACCTCTGGGGGAAACGCTGGTCGCTCTGAGAACACCTCTGGGGGAAACGCTGGTCGCTCTGAGAACACCTCTGGGGGAAACGCTGGTCGCTCTGAGAACACCTCTGGGGGAAACGCTGGTCGCTCCGAGAACACCTCTGGGGGAAACGCTGGTCGCTCCGAGAACACCTCTGGGGGAAACGCTGGTCGCTCCGAGAACACCTCTGGGGGAAACGCTGGTCGCTCTCATTGTGAATTCCTCCAAACGATGGATTAGTGGAAACCATTAGAGATGGTGACCCGACAGGCCATACCCGCTCACCATCCAAGTTCTTCCCAAGGATAACGTTGATACCCTCAATAGGCAACGAAGGAAGCACTCCAACAACCTTTCACCAGTTCACAATACAACATACATTTACGTTTGTGTTGGTTACTACATGATTCCATATGTGTTATTTCATAGTTCTGATGTCTTCACTATTATTCTGTAGAAAATAGTACAAATTAAGAAAACCCCTGGAATGAGTAGGTGTCCATACTTTTAACTGGTACTTTGTCAAGACTTTGTCATAAATGGTTGTCTAGCAATGATCAACACCCCAATATGACAGAGTTTGAAGAGTTTTGAAAAGAATAATGGTCAAATGTCGCCTAATCCAGGTGTGGAAAGCTCTTAGACTTACCTAGAGACTCACAGCTCTTAGAGATTTACCCAGAAACACTCACAGCTCTTAGAGACTTACCCAGAAAGACTCACAGCTCTTAGAGACTTACCCAGAAACACTCACAGCTCTTGGAGACGTACCCAGAAACTCTCTAAGAGCTGTGAGTGTCTTACCCAGAAACACTCACAGCTCTTGGAGACTTACCCAGAAAGACTCACAGCTCTTAGAGACTTACCCAGAAAGACTCACAGCTCTTAGAGACTTACCCAGAAAGACTCACAGCTCTTGGAGACTTACCGAGAAACACTCACAGCTCCTAGAGACTTACCCAGAAAGACTCACAGCTCTTAGAGACTTACCCAGAAAGACTCACAGCTCTTGGAGACTTACCGAGAAACACTCACAGCTCTTAGAGACGTACCCAGAAACACACTCTACTGTAATCACTGCCAGAGGTGACTAACATGTATTGACTCAGGGTGGTTGAACACTTATCTAGATACACTGAGTGTACAAAACATTAGGAACATCTGCTCTTTCCATGACAGACTGACCAGGTGAATCAAAATCAAATTTTATTGGTCACATACACATGGTTAGCAGATGTTATTGCGAGTGTAACAAAATGCTTGTCCAGGTAAAAGAAAGATCCTTTATTGTTGTCACCTGTTAAATCCACTTCAATCAGTGTAGATGAAGGGGAGGAGACGGGTTGAAGAAGGATTTTATAGCCTTGAGACATGGATTGTGTCTGTGTGCCATTCAGAGGGTGAATGGGAAAGACAAAATATTGAAGTGCCTTTGAACTGGGTATGGTAATAGGTGCCAGACGCACCGGTTTGTGTCAAGAACTGCAACGCTGCTGGGTTTTTCACGCTCAACAGTTTCCTGTGTGTATCAAGAACGGTCCACCACCCAAAGGACATCCAGACAACTTGACACAACTGTGGGGAAGCATTGGAGTCAACATGGGCCAGCAACCCTGTGGAACGCTTTCAACACCTTGTAGAGTCCATGCCCTGACGAATTGAGGCTGTTCTGAGGGTGAAAGACGGAGCAACTCAATATTAGGAAGGTGTTCCTAATGTTCTGTACACTGTGTGGTATTTTACATTACAAATGTACATTTTTTTCTTCTACTTTGTTATTAGAGTCTTTTGTGTAGATCGTTATAAACAAAATAAATGATCAAATCCATTTCAATCCCACTTTGTAACACAATAAAATGTGGAAAATGTCTTGGGTTGTGAATACTATCTGAAGACTCTGTACAGTACCAACTCCTGCTGTTATTCTACATGAGCCCCTGAAATAACCACCCTCTGTCTCTGTCTCTGTCTCTCTCTCTGTCTGTCTGTCTGTCTCTCTGTCTGTGTCTCTCTCTCTCTCTCTCTCTGTCTGTCTGTCTGTCTCTCTGTCTGTCTGTCTGTCTGTCTGTCTGTCTGTCTGTCTGTCTCTCTGTCTCTCTCTGTCTGTCTCTCTGTCTCCTCTCTCGCCATCCAGGTATTTTCTGAGCGCCACGTACAGCGCTCTAAATCGTTCTGTAACCACACCGAGATTGAGAAGTTGCTGGATAAGGAGCTGATTGGAGACTTCACCAAACCCTTCGCCCTGTCTACCGTGGAGGGAAAACACCAGGACCTCAAATACATCACTCCTGAGATGGTGAGGATCAGTCACCCTTTCATTTCTTCACCACGATGGTTTGGCTTGTCCTATCCCTTTAACCTGAGATGGTGAGGAACAGTGTTTAGCTGTAGCCCCCCCCCCCCCCATCCCCCCAAAATTAAACATGATAACATTTTACATGGTATCAGCCACAGGTGGTTGGTGACACCTTTTTAATTGGGAGGACGGGCTCGTGGTAATGCTTGAGTGGGAAAAAAAATTGTATTCTTTGGCATTATGGGGTATTGTGTGTAAATTGCTGAGAATTTGTATTTTTTTCAATCCATTTTAGAATAAAGTAACAAAAAGTGGAAAAAGGGGTCTGAATACTTTCTAAAGGCTCTGTATATGGCTCATCAAGCTTGAATGTTCACGCTGCTTAAAGCTCTATTCAAACCCTGACGTATTAATATGCTTTAGAATGACATCTAGTCGAGAGGATCTATAACCTGGGACTAACCTGTCTGTTCCTCAGATGGCGTCCTCTCTGAGCGGCCAGCTGGATCATCTATAACCTGGGACTAACCTGTCTGTTCCTCAGATGGTGTCCTCTCTGAGGGGCCAGCTGGATCATCTATAACCTGGGACTAACCTGTCTGTTCCTCAGATGGTCTCCTCTCTGAGCGGCCAGCTGGATCATCTATAACCTGGGACTAACCTGTCTGTTCCTCAGATGGCGTCCTCTCTGAGTGGCCAGCTGGATCATCTATAACCTGGGACTAACCTGTCTGTTCCTCAGATGGCGTCCTCTCTGAGCGGCCAGCTGGATCATCTATAACCTGGGACTAACCTGTCTGTCTGTTCCTCAGATGGTGTCCTCTCTGAGCGGCCAGCTGGATCATCTATAACCTGGGACTAACCTGTCTGTTCCTCAGATGGTGTCCTCTCTGAGCGGCCAGCTGGATCATCTATAACCTGGGACTAACCTGTCTGTTCCTCAGATGGCGTCCTCTCTGAGCGGCCAGCTGGATCATCTATAACCTGGGACTAACCTGTCTGTCTGTTCCTCAGATGGTGTCCTCTCTGAGCGGCCAGCTGGATCATCTATAACCTGGGACTAACCTGTCTGTTCCTCAGATGGTGTCCTCTCTGAGCGGCCAGCTGGATCATCTATAACCTGGGACTAACCTGTCTGTTCCTCAGATGGCGTCCGCTCTGAGGGGCCAGCTGGATCATCTATAACCTGGGACTAACCTGTCTGTTCCTCAGATGGTGTCCTCTCTGAGCGGCCAGCTGGATCATCTATAACCTGGGACTAACCTGTCTGTCTGTTCCTCAGATGGTGTTCGCTCTGAGGGGCCAGCTGGATCATCTATAACCTGGGACTAACCTGTCTGTCTGTTCCTCAGATGATGTCCTCTCTGAGCGGACAGCTGGATCATCTATAACCTGGGACTAACCTGTCTGTTCCTCAGATGGTGTCCTCTCTGAGCGGCCAGCTGGATCATCTATAACCTGGGACTTACCTGTCTGTTCCTCAGATGGTGTTCGTTCTGAGCTGCCAGCTGGATCATCTATAACCTGGGACTAACCTGTCTGTCTGTTCCTCAGATGGTGTCCTCTCTGAGGGGCCAGCTGGATCATCTATAACCTGGGACTAACCTGTCTGTCTGTTCCTCAGATGGTGTTCGTTCTGAGCTGCCAGCTGGATCATCTATAACCTGGGACTAACCTGTCTGTCTGTTCCTCAGATGGCGTCCGCTCTGAGCGGCCAGCTGGATCATCTATAACCTGGGACTAACCTGTCTGTCTGTTCCTCAGATGGTGTCCTCTCTGAGCGGCCAGCTGCATCATCTATAACCTGGGACTAACCTGTCTGTTCCTCAGATGGTGTTCGTTCTGAGCGGCCAGCTGGATCATCTATAACCTGGGACTAACCTGTCTGTCTGTTCCTCAGATGGTGTCCTCTCTGAGCGGCCAGCTGGATCATCTATAACCTGGGACTAACCTGTCTGTTCCTCAGATGGTGTCCTCTCTGAGCGGCCAGCTGGATCATCTATAACCTGGGACTAACCTGTCTGTTCCTCAGATGGCGTCCTCTCTGAGCGGCCAGCTGGATCATCTATAACCTGGGACTAACCTGTCTGTTCCTCAGATGGTGTCCTCTCTGAGCGGCCAGCTGGATCATCTATAACCTGGGACTAACCTGTCTGTTCCTCAGATGGCGTCCGCTCTGAGGGGCCAGCTGGATCATCTATAACCTGGGACTAACCTGTCTGTTCCTCAGATGGTGTCCTCTCTGAGCGGCCAGCTGGATCATCTATAACCTGGGACTAACCTGTCTGTTCCTCAGATGGCGTCCTCTCTGAGCGGCCAGCTGGATCATCTATAACCTGGGACTAACCTGTCTGTCTGTTCCTCAGATGGTGTCCTCTCTGAGGGGCCAGCTGGATCATCTATAACCTGGGACTAACCTGTCTGTCTGTTCCTCAGATGGTGTCCTCTCTGAGCGGCCAGCTGGATCATCTATAACCTGGGACTAACCTGTCTGTTCCTCAGATGGTGTCCTCTCTGAGCGGCCAGCTGGATCATCTATAACCTGGGACTAACCTGTCTGTTCCTCAGATGGCGTCCGCTCTGAGGGGCCAGCTGGATCATCTATAACCTGGGACTAACCTGTCTGTTCCTCAGATGGTGTCCTCTCTGAGCGGCCAGCTGGATCATCTATAACCTGGGACTAACCTGTCTGTCTGTTCCTCAGATGGTGTTCGCTCTGAGGGGCCAGCTGGATCATCTATAACCTGGGACTAACCTGTCTGTCTGTTCCTCAGATGATGTCCTCTCTGAGCGGACAGCTGGATCATCTATAACCTGGGACTAACCTGTCTGTTCCTCAGATGGTGTCCTCTCTGAGCGGCCAGCTGGATCATCTATAACCTGGGACTTACCTGTCTGTTCCTCAGATGGTGTTCGTTCTGAGCTGCCAGCTGGATCATCTATAACCTGGGACTAACCTGTCTGTCTGTTCCTCAGATGGTGTCCTCTCTGAGGGGCCAGCTGGATCATCTATAACCTGGGACTAACCTGTCTGTCTGTTCCTCAGATGGTGTTCGTTCTGAGCTGCCAGCTGGATCATCTATAACCTGGGACTAACCTGTCTGTCTGTTCCTCAGATGGCGTCCGCTCTGAGCGGCCAGCTGGATCATCTATAACCTGGGACTAACCTGTCTGTCTGTTCCTCAGATGGTGTCCTCTCTGAGCGGCCAGCTGCATCATCTATAACCTGGGACTAACCTGTCTGTTCCTCAGATGGTGTTCGTTCTGAGCGGCCAGCTGGATCATCTATAACCTGGGACTAACCTGTCTGTTCCTCAGATGGCGTCCTCTCTGAGTGGCCAGCTGGATCATCTATAACCTGGGACTAACCTGTCTGTTCCTCAGATGGCGTCCGCTCTGAGGGGCCAGCTGGATCATCTATAACCTGGGACTAACCTGTCTGTCTGTTCCTCAGATGGTGTCCTCTCTGAGCGGCCAGCTGGATCATCTATAACCTGGGACTAACCTGTCTGTTCCTCAGATGGTGTCCTCTCTGAGCGGCCAGCTGGATCATCTATAACCTGGGACTAACCTGTCTGTTCCTCAGATGGCGTCCTCTCTGAGCGGCCAGCTGGATCATCTATAACCTGGGACTAACCTGTCTGTCTGTTCCTCAGATGATGTCCTCTCTGAGCGGACAGCTGGATCATCTATAACCTGGGACTAACCTGTCTGTTCCTCAGATGGTGTCCTCTCTGAGCGGCCAGCTGGATCATCTATAACCTGGGACTAACCTGTCTGTTCCTCAGATGGCGTCCGCTCTGAGGGGCCAGCTGGATCATCTATAACCTGGGACTAACCTGTCTGTTCCTCAGATGGTGTCCTCTCTGAGCGGCCAGCTGGATCATCTATAACCTGGGACTAACCTGTCTGTTCCTCAGATGGCGTCCTCTCTGAGCGGCCAGCTGGATCATCTATAACCTGGGACTAACCTGTCTGTCTGTTCCTCAGATGGTGTTCGCTCTGAGGGGCCAGCTGGATCATCTATAACCTGGGCCTAACCTGTCTGTTCCTCAGATGGTGTTCTCTCTGAGCGGCCAGCTGGATCATCTATAACCTGGGACTAACCTGTCTGTTCCTCAGATGGTGTCCTCTCTGAGCGGCCAGCTGGATCATCTATAACCTGGGACTAACCTGTCTGTCTGTTCCTCAGATGGTGTTCGTTCTGAGCTGCCAGCTGGATCATCTATAACCTGGGACTAACCTGTCTGTCTGTTCCTCAGATGGCGTCCTCTCTGAGCGGCCAGCTGCATCATCTATAACCTGGGACTAACCTGTCTGTTCCTCAGATGGTGTTCGTTCTGAGCGGCCAGCTGGATCATCTATAACCTGGGACTAACCTGTCTGTTCCTCAGATGGCGTCCTCTCTGAGCAGCCAGCTGGATCATCTATAACCTGGGACTAACCTGTCTGTTCCTCAGATGGTCTCCTCTCTGAGGGGCCAGCTGGATCATCTATAACCTGGGACTAACCTGTCTGTTCCTCAGATGGTGTCCTCTCTGAGCAGCCAGCTGGATCATCTATAACCTGGGACTAACCTGTCTGTCTGTTCCTCAGATGGTGTCCTCTCTGAGCAGCCAGCTGGATCATCTATAACCTGGGACTAACCTGTCTGTCTGTTCCTCAGATGGTGTCCTCTCTGAGCGGCCAGCTGCATCATCTATAACCTGGGACTAACCTGTCTGTTCCTCAGATGGTGTTCGTTCTGAGCGGCCAGCTGAATCATCTATAACCTGGGACTAACCTGTCTGTCTGTTCCTCAGATGGTCTCCTCTCTGAGCAGCCAGCTGGATCATCTATAACCTGGGACTAACCTGTCTGTTCCTCAGATGGTCTCCTCTCTGAGCAGCCAGCTGGATCATCTATAACCTGGGACTAACCTGTCTGTTCCTCAGATGGTCTCCTCTCTGAGCGGCCAGCTGGATCATCTATAACCTGGGACTAACCTGTCTGTCTGTTCCTCAGATGGTGTCCTCTCTGAGCGGCCAGCTGCATCATCTATAACCTGGGACTAACCTGTCTGTCTGTTCCTCAGATGGCGTCCGCTCTGAGGGGCCAGCTGGATCATCTATAACCTGGGACTAACCTGTCTGTCTGTTCCTCAGATGGCGTCCGCGCTGAGCGGCCAGCTGGATCATCTAGTCGAGAGGATGGTGGTGATTGACTGTCGCTACCCGTATGAGTTTGAGGGGGGCCACATCAGAGGAGCCCTGAACCTCCACCAGGAGGAGCAGGTAGAGGAGTACCTCCTACGCACCCCCATCGCCCCCCTCTCCCCTGACCGCAGGGTCCTCCTCGTCTTCCACTGTGAGTTCTCCTCAGAGCGAGGGCCCAGGATGTGTCGTTTCGTACGTGAGCGGGACAGGACGATGAACGAGTATGAGTACCCTAACCTGCACTACCCAGAAGTCTACGTCCTCAAGGGAGGCTACCAAGAGTTCTTCCATCACTTCCAGGTAAAACACACTACACCAATCATAGATGACTGAAAACGTTTTGATCTTCTAGACATGGAATCAGATTGAAATGATCGTCACCAAGTGATGTTTTATTTCTATAACAAAAGACATGCAGTTAAATTGCAGCGTTGGCTGGGGGGGGGGCGCGGCTTTGGCGGGGGAGGGGGGCGGCGTTGGCGGGGGGGGGGGGGGGGGGGGGCGTTGGCTGGAGGGGGGGGGGGGGGGGCGGCGTTGGCTGGGGGAGGGGGGCGTTGGCTGGAGGGGGGGGGGGGGGGGGGGGCGTTGGCGGGGGGGAGGGGGCGGCGTTGGCGGGGGGGGGGGGGGCGTTGGCTGGAGGGGGGGGGAGGGGGGGGGGGGCGTTGGCGGGGGGGGGGGGCGCGACGTTGGCGGCGGGGGGGGGACGCGGCGTTGGCGGGTGGGGGGGACGCGGCGTTGGCGGGGGGGGGGCGCGGCGTTGGCGGGGGGGACGCGGCGTTGGCGTTTACTCACACGTATTTGCGTCAATAGTGTCAAAGCAACGGTGTATAAAGTAAAAAATAAAGTTTTTTTAAAGAATAACAACTATAAAATGGTAACCGTCAATATTAGAATTGAATAAATATAAAAGGCTGAAACACGGAGAATATAACTGTCATCCTCACCAACATCGGTACTACAACTACCATCATTAGTAGTAACTCTTTACTATGCAGACGTTAGTATTCAGTGTCCCTCGGGCTGTAGCAGGACGTTAGTGTTCAGTGTCCCTCGGGCTGTAGCAGGACGTTAGTGTTCAGTGTCCCTCGGGCTGTAGCAGGACGTTAGTGTTCCCTCGGGCTGTGGCAGGACGTTAGTATTCAGTGTCCCTCGGGCTGTAGCAGGACGTTAGTGTTCCCTCGGGCTGTGGCAGGACGTTAGTATTCAGTGTCCCTCGGGCTGTGGCAGGACGTTAGTATTCGGTGTCCCTCGGGCTGTGGCAGGACGTTAGTATTCGGTGTCCCTCGGGCTGTGGCAGGACGTTAGTATTCAGTGTCCCTCGGGCTGTGGCAGGACGTTAGTATTCAGTGTCCCTCGGGCTGTGGCAGGACGTTAGTATTCAGTGTCCCTCGGGCTGTGGCAGGACGTTAGTATTCAGTGTCCCTCGGGCTGTGGCAGGACGTTAGTATTCAGTGTCCCTCGGGCTGTGGCAGGACGTTAGTATTCCCTCGGGCTGTGGCAGGACGTTAGTATTCCCTCGGGCTGTGGCAGGACGTTAGTATTCGGTGTCCCTCGGGCTGTGGCAGGACGTTAGTATTCGGTGTCCCTCGGGCTGTGGCAGGACGTTAGTATTCAGTGTCCCTCGGGCTGTGGCAGGACGTTAGTATTCAGTGTCCCTCGGGCTGTGGCAGGACGTTAGTATTCCCTCGGGCTGTGGCAGGACGTTAGTATTCGGTGTCCCTCGGGCTGTGGCAGGACGTTAGTATTCGGTGTCCCTCGGGCTGTGGCAGGACGTTAGTATTCAGTGTCCCTCGGGCTGTGGCAGGACGTTAGTATTCAGTGTCCCTCGGGCTGTGGCAGGACGTTAGTATTCAGTGTCCCTCGGGCTGTGGCAGAACGTTAGTATTCCCTCGGGCTGTGGCAGGACGTTAGTATTCGGTGTCCCTCGGGCTGTGGCAGGACGTTAGTATTCAGTGTCCCTCGGGCTGTGGCAGGACGTTAGTATTCAGTGTCCCTCGGGCTGTGGCAGAACGTTAGTATTCCCTCGGGCTGTGGCAGGACGTTAGTATTCGGTGTCCCTTGGGCTGTGGCAGGACGTTAGTATTCAGTGTCCCTCGGGCTGTGGCAGGACGTTAGTATTCAGTGTCCCTCGGGCTGTGGCAGGACGTTAGTATTCAGTGTCCCTCAGGCTGTGGCAGGACATTAGTATTCAGTGTCCCTCGGGCTGTGGCAGGACGTTAGTATTCAGTGTCCCTCGGGCTGTGGCAGGACGTTAGTATTCAGTGTCCCTCGGGCTGTGGCAGGACGTTAGTATTCAGTGTCCCTCAGGCTGTGGCAGGACGTTAGTATTCCCTCGGGCTGTGGCAGAACGTTAGTATTCCCTCGGGCTGTGGCAGGACGTTAGTATTCAGTGTCCCTCAGGCTGTGGCAGGACGTTAGTATTCCCTCGGGCTGTGGCAGAACGTTAGTATTCCCTCGGGCTGTGGCAGGACGTTAGTATTCCCTCGGGCTGTGGCAGGACGTTAGTATTCCCTCGGGCTGTGGCAGGACGTTAGTATTCCCTCAGGCTGTGGCAGGACGTTAGTATTCCCTCGGGCTGTGGCAGAACGTTAGTATTCCCTCGGGCTGTGGCAGGACGTTAGTATTCGGTGTCCCTCGGGCTGTGGCAGGACGTTAGTATTCGGTGTCCCTCGGGCTGTGGCAGGACGTTAGTATTCAGTGTCCCTCGGGCTGTAGCAGGACGTTAGTGTTCAGTGTCCCTCGGGCTGTAGCAGGACGTTAGTGTTCAGTGTCCCTCGGGCTGTAGCAGGACGTTAGTGTTCCCTCGGGCTGTGGCAGGACGTTAGTATTCAGTGTCCCTCGGGCTGTAGCAGGACGTTAGTGTTCCCTCGGGCTGTGGCAGGACGTTAGTATTCAGTGTCCCTCGGGCTGTGGCAGGACGTTAGTATTCGGTGTCCCTCGGGCTGTGGCAGGACGTTAGTATTCGGTGTCCCTCGGGCTGTGGCAGGACGTTAGTATTCAGTGTCCCTCGGGCTGTGGCAGGACGTTAGTATTCAGTGTCCCTCGGGCTGTGGCAGGACGTTAGTATTCAGTGTCCCTCGGGCTGTGGCAGGACGTTAGTATTCAGTGTCCCTCGGGCTGTGGCAGGACGTTAGTATTCAGTGTCCCTCGGGCTGTGGCAGAACGTTAGTATTCCCTCGGGCTGTGGCAGGACGTTAGTATTCGGTGTCCCTCGGGCTGTGGCAGGACGTTAGTATTCGGTGTCCCTCGGGCTGTGGCAGGACGTTAGTATTCGGTGTCCCTCGGGCTGTGGCAGGACGTTAGTATTCAGTGTCCCTCGGGCTGTGGCAGGACGTTAGTATTCAGTGTCCCTCGGGCTGTGGCAGGACGTTAGTATTCCCTCGGGCTGTGGCAGGACGTTAGTATTCGGTGTCCCTCGGGCTGTGGCAGGACGTTAGTATTCAGTGTCCCTCGGGCTGTGGCAGGACGTTAGTATTCAGTGTCCCTCGGGCTGTGGCAGAACGTTAGTATTCCCTCGGGCTGTGGCAGGACGTTAGTATTCGGTGTCCCTCGGGCTGTGGCAGGACGTTAGTATTCAGTGTCCCTCGGGCTGTGGCAGGACGTTAGTATTCAGTGTCCCTCGGGCTGTGGCAGAACGTTAGTATTCCCTCGGGCTGTGGCAGGACGTTAGTATTCGGTGTCCCTCGGGCTGTGGCAGGACGTTAGTATTCAGTGTCCCTCGGGCTGTGGCAGGACGTTAGTATTCCCTCGGGCTGTGGCAGGACGTTAGTATTCGGTGTCCCTCGGGCTGTGGCAGGACGTTAGTATTCAGTGTCCCTCGGGCTGTGGCAGGACGTTAGTATTCAGTGTCCCTCAGGCTGTGGCAGGACATTAGTATTCAGTGTCCCTCGGGCTGTGGCAGGACGTTATTATTCAGTGTCCCTCGGGCTGTGGCAGGACGTTAGTATTCAGTGTCCCTCGGGCTGTGGCAGGACGTTAGTATTCAGTGTCCCTCAGGCTGTGGCAGGACGTTAGTATTCCCTCGGGCTGTGGCAGAACGTTAGTATTCCCTCGGGCTGTGGCAGGACGTTAGTATTCAGTGTCCCTCAGGCTGTGGCAGGACGTTAGTATTCCCTCGGGCTGTGGCAGAACGTTAGTATTCCCTCGGGCTGTGGCAGGACGTTAGTATTCCCTCGGGCTGTGGCAGGACGTTAGTATTCCCTCGGGCTGTGGCAGGACGTTAGTATTCCCTCGGGCTGTGGCAGGACGTTAGTATTCCCTCAGGCTGTGGCAGGACGTTAGTATTCCCTCGGGCTGTGGCAGAACGTTAGTATTCCCTCGGGCTGTGGCAGGACGTTAGTATTCGGTGTCCCTCGGGCTGTGGCAGGACGTTAGTATTCGGTGTCCCTCGGGCTGTGGCAGGACGTTAGTATTCAGTGTCCCTCGGGCTGTGGCAGGACGTTAGTATTCGGTGTCCCTCGGGCTGTGGCAGAACGTTAGTATTCCCTCGGGCTGTGGCAGGACGTTAGCGTTCGGTGTCCCTCGGGCTGTGGCAGGACGTTAGTATTCAGTGTCCCTCGGGCTGAGGCAGGACGTTAGTATTCCCTTGGGCTGTGGCAGGACGTTAGTATTCCCTTGGGCTGTGGCAGGACGTTAGTATTCCCTTGGGCTGTGGCAGGACGTTAGTATTCCCTCGGGCTGTGGCAGGACGTTAGTATTCCCTCGGGCTGTGGCAGGACGTTAGTATTCCCTCGGGCTGTGGCAGGACGTTAGTATTCCCTCGGGCTGTGGCAGGACGTTAGTATTCCCTCGGGCTGTGGCAGGACGTTAGTATTCCCTCGGGCTGTGGCAGGACGTTAGTATTCGGTGTCCCTCGGGCTGTGGCAGGACGTTAGTATTCGGTGTCCCTCGGGCTGTGGCAGGACGTTAGTATTCCCTCGGGCTGTGGCAGGACGTTAGTATTCGGTGTCCCTCGGGCTGTGGCAGGACGTTAGTATTCGGTGTCCCTCGGGCTGTGGCAGGACGTTAGTATTCCCTCGGGCCGTGGCAGGACGTTGGCGTTCGGTGCCCCTCGGGCTGTGGCAGGACGTTAGTATTCGGTGTCCCTCGGGCTGTGGCAGGACGTTAGTATTCGGTGTCCCTCGGGCTGTGGCAGGACGTTAGTATTCCCTCGGGCCGTGGCAGGACGTTGGCGTTCGGTGCCCCTCGGGCCGTGGCAGGACGTTGGCCTTCGGTGCCCCTCGGGCCGTGGCAGGACGTTGGCCTTCGGTGCCCCTCGGGCCGTGGCAGGACGTTGGCCTTCGGTGCCCCTCGGGCCGTGGCAGGACGTTGGCCTTCGGTGCCCCTCGGGCCGTGGCAGGACGTTGGCCTTCGGTGCCCCTCGGGCCGTGGCAGGACGTTGGCCTTCGGTGCCCCTCGGGCCGTGGCAGGACGTTGGCCTTCGGTGCCCCTCGGGCCGTGGCAGGACGTTGGCCTTCGGTGCCCCTCGGGCCGTGGCAGGACGTTGGCCTTCGGTGCCCCTCGGGCCGTGGCAGGACGTTGGCCTTCGGTGCCCCTCGGGCCGTGGCAGGACGTTAGCGTTCGGTGTCCCTCGGGCCGTGGCAGGACGTTAGCGTTCGGTGTCCCTCGGGCCGTGGCAGGACGTTGGCGTTCGGTGTCCCTCGGGCCGTGGCAGGACGTTGGCGTTCGGTGTCCCTCGGGCTGTGGCAGGACGTTAGTATTCCCTCGGGCCGTGGCAGGACGTTAGCGTTCGGTGTCCCTCGGGCCGTGGCAGGACGTTGGCGTTCGGTGCCCCTCGGGCCGTGGCAGGACGTTGGCCTTCGGTGCCCCTCGGGCCGTGGCAGGACGTTGGCCTTCGGTGCCCCTCGGGCCGTGGCAGGACGTTGGCCTTCGGTGCCCCTCGGGCCGTGGCAGGACGTTGGCCTTCGGTGCCCCTCGGGCCGTGGCAGGACGTTGGCCTTCGGTGCCCCTCGGGCCGTGGCAGGACGTTGGCCTTCGGTGCCCCTCGGGCCGTGGCAGGACGTTGGCCTTCGGTGCCCCTCGGGCCGTGGCAGGACGTTGGCCTTCGGTGCCCCTCGGGCCGTGGCAGGACGTTGGCGTTCGGTGTTCAAATACATATTTGGCTGCAAGAGGAGCTGTCGCTCCTTTGCCCATGAGTATTTTTAGTTTTTCCTCTGGGTTTAATAAGTTAACATTTTGAATAAATGTAGACATTTCTGTGAATAATGAATCTCTTGGTGAGGAATATTTATCACAGTAAAGGAGAAAGTGCATCTCTGTTTCTACCTCCCCTGTCGTGCAGTGACCACATACACACTCCTCTTTGGGTAGCCATGTCTTTTTATGTCTGCCGGTTTCTATTGCCAATTGGTGGTCACTCAGCCTGTACTTGGTAAGGATCTGTCTCTGCTTCGAATCTCTGACAGAGTAGAGATATTCAGCCAATTCATATTCTCTGTTTAGGGTCCGATAGCAATTTAGTCGGCTTTGGGATTTTGTTTCGTTTTTCCACAGATGTAAATATGAGTCCTTTGATTGGTTCATGATTTTGTTTATTGGAAATCTTTCTTTTGAAGCAGTGCTGGTGTCAGCTTGGTTGGTGAGGTGCAACACCAGCTGTCTGAGGGCTTGTTCCTGGCCTCAAGTGCTTTTTAGGGGGATTTGAAGTGCTTTTAAGACTTGAATTTGGACTTGAATTTAGGGTTAACCAACATTTTAATATTTTTTTGTATTTTCATTACCAACGGAAAGCGGACCAATTCTGCCCTACATGCATTAGTTGGTGTATTTCTTTAGACTTTCTCTCTGTCTGAAGGCTGTCCTGTCTGTCTCTCTCTCTGAGGGCTGTCCTGTCTGTCTCTCTCTCTCTGAGGGCTGTCCTGTCTGTCTCTCTCTCTCTGAGGGCTGTCCTGTCTGTCTCTCTCTCTCTGAGGGCTGTCCTGTCTGTCTCTCTCTCTCTGAGGGCTGTCCTGTCTGTCTCTCTCTCTCTGAGGGCTGTCCTGTCTGTCTCTCTCTCTCTGAGGGCTGTCCTGTCTGTCTCTCTCTCTCTGAGGGCTGTCCTGTCTGTCTCTCTCTCTCTGAGGGCTGTCCTGTCTGTCTCTCTCTCTCTGAGGGCTGTCCTGTCTGTCTCTCTCTCTCTGAGGGCTGTCCTGTCTGTCTCTCTCTCTCTGAGGGCTGTCCTGTCTGTCTCTCTCTCTCTGAGGGCTGTCCTGTCTGTCTCTCTCTCTCTGAGGGCTGTCCTGTCTGTCTCTCTCTCTCTGAGGGCTGTCCTGTCTGTCTCTCTCTCTCTGAGGGCTGTCCTGTCTGTCTCTCTCTCTCTGAGGGCTGTCCTGTCTGTCTCTCTCTCTCTGAGGGCTGTCCTGTCTGTCTCTCTCTCTCTGAGGGCTGTCCTGTCTGTCTCTCTCTCTCTGAGGGCTGTCCTGTCTGTCTGAGGGCTGTCTCTCTGTCTGAGGGCTGTCTCTCTGTCTGAGGGCTGTCTCTCTGTCTGAGGGCTGTCTCTCTGTCTGAGGGCTGTCTCTCTGTCTGAGGGCTGTCTCTCTGTCTGAGGGCTGTCTCTCTGTCTGAGGGCTGTCTCTCTGTCTGAGGGCTGTCTCTCTGTCTGCGGGCTGTCTCTCTGTCTGAGGGCTGTCCTGTCTGTCTGAGGGCTGTCCTGTCTGTCTGAGGGCTGTCCTGTCTGTCTGAGGGCTGTCCTGTCTGTCTCTCTCTCTGAGGGCTGTCCTGTCTGTCTCTCTCTCTCTGAGGGCTGTCCTGTCTGTCTCTCTCTCTCTGAGGGCTGTCCTGTCTGTCTCTCTCTCTCTGAGGGCTGTCCTGTCTGTCTCTCTCTCTCTGAGGGCTGTCCTGTCTGTCTCTCTCTCTCTGAGGGCTGTCCTGTCTGTCTCTCTCTCTCTGAGGGCTGTCCTGTCTGTCTCTCTCTCTCTGAGGGCTGTCCTGTCTGTCTCTCTCTCTCTGAGGGCTGTCCTGTCTGTCTCTCTCTCTCTGAGGGCTGTCCTGTCTGTCTCTCTCTCTCTGAGGGCTGTCCTGTCTGTCTCTCTCTCTCTGAGGGCTGTCCTGTCTGTCTCTCTCTCTCTGAGGGCTGTCCTGTCTGTCTCTCTCTCTCTGAGGGCTGTCCTGTCTGTCTCTCTCTCTCTGAGGGCTGTCCTGTCTGTCTCTCTCTCTCTGAGGGCTGTCCTGTCTGTCTCTCTCTCTCTGAGGGCTGTCCTGTCTGTCTCTCTCTCTCTGAGGGCTGTCCTGTCTGTCTGAGGGCTGTCTCTCTGTCTGAGGGCTGTCTCTCTGTCTGAGGGCTGTCTCTCTGTCTGAGGGCTGTCTCTCTGTCTGAGGGCTGTCTCTCTGTCTGAGGGCTGTCTCTCTGTCTGAGGGCTGTCTCTCTGTCTGAGGGCTGTCTCTCTGTCTGAGGGCTGTCTCTCTGTCTGCGGGCTGTCTCTCTGTCTGAGGGCTGTCCTGTCTGTCTGAGGGCTGTCCTGTCTGTCTGAGGGCTGTCCTGTCTGTCTGAGGGCTGTCCTGTCTGTCTCTCTCTCTGAGGGCTGTCCTGTCTGTCTCTCTCTCTCTGAGGGCTGTCCTGTCTGTCTCTCTCTCTCTGAGGGCTGTCCTGTCTGTCTCTCTCTCTCTGAGGGCTGTCCTGTCTGTCTCTCTCTCTCTGAGGGCTGTCCTGTCTGTCTCTCTCTCTCTGAGGGCTGTCCTGTCTGTCTCTCTCTCTCTGAGGGCTGTCCTGTCTGTCTCTCTCTCTCTGAGGGCTGTCCTGTCTGTCTCTCTCTCTCTGAGGGCTGTCCTGTCTGTCTCTCTCTCTCTGAGGGCTGTCCTGTCTGTCTCTCTCTCTCTGAGGGCTGTCCTGTCTGTCTCTCTCTCTCTGAGGGCTGTCCTGTCTGTCTCTCTCTCTCTGAGGGCTGTCCTGTCTGTCTCTCTCTCTCTGAGGGCTGTCCTGTCTGTCTCTCTCTCTCTGAGGGCTGTCCTGTCTGTCTCTCTCTCTCTGAGGGCTGTCCTGTCTGTCTCTCTCTCTCTGAGGGCTGTCCTGTCTGTCTCTCTCTCTCTGAGGGCTGTCCTGTCTGTCTCTCTCTCTCTGAGGGCTGTCCTGTCTGTCTGAGGGCTGTCCTGTCTGTCTGAGGGCTGTCCTGTCTGTCTGAGGGCTGTCCTGTCTGTCTGAGGGCTGTCCTGTCTGTCTGAGGGCTGTCCTGTCTGTCTGAGGGCTGTCCTGTCTGTCTGAGGGCTGTCCTGTCTGTCTGAGGGCTGTCCTGTCTGTCTGAGGGCTGTCCTGTCTGTCTGAGGGCTGTCCTGTCTGTCTGAGGGCTGTCCTGTCTGTCTGAGGGCTGTCCTGTCTGTCTGAGGGCTGTCCTGTCTGTCTGAGGGCTGTCCTGTCTGTCTGAGGGCTGTCCTGTCTGTCTGAGGGCTGTCCTGTCTGTCTGAGGGCTGTCCTGTCTGTCTGAGGGCTGTCCTGTCTGTCTGAGGGCTGTCCTGTCTGTCTGAGGGCTGTCCTGTCTGTCTGAGGGCTGTCCTGTCTGTCTGAGGGCTGTCCTGTCTGTCTGAGGGCTGTCCTGTCTGTCTGAGGGCTGTCCTGTCTGTCTGAGGGCTGTCCTGTCTGTCTGAGGGCTGTCCTGTCTGTCTGAGGGCTGTCCTGTCTGTCTGAGGGCTGTCCTGTCTGTCTGAGGGCTGTCCTGTCTGTCTGAGGGCTGTCCTGTCTGTCTGAGGGCTGTCCTGTCTGTCTGAGGGCTGTCCTGTCTGTCTGAGGGCTGTCCTGTCTGTCTGAGGGCTGTCCTGTCTGTCTGAGGGCTGTCCTGTCTGTCTGAGGGCTGTCCTGTCTGTCTGAGGGCTGTCCTGTCTGTCTGAGGGCTGTCCTGTCTGTCTGAGGGCTGTCCTGTCTGTCTGAGGGCTGTCCTGTCTGTCTGAGGGCTGTCCTGTCTGTCTGAGGGCTGTCCTGTCTGTCTGAGGGCTGTCCTGTCTGTCTGAGGGCTGTCCTGTCTGTCTGAGGGCTGTCCTGTCTGTCTGAGGGCTGTCCTGTCTGTCTGAGGGCTGTCCTGTCTGTCTGAGGGCTGTCCTGTCTGTCTGAGGGCTGTCCTGTCTGTCTGAGGGCTGTCCTGTCTGTCTCTCTCTCTCTCTGAGGGCTGTCCTGTCTGTCTGAGGGCTGTCCTGTCTGTCTGAGGGCTGTCCTGTCTGTCTGAGGGCTGTCCTGTCTGTCTGAGGGCTGTCCTGTCTGTCTGAGGGCTGTCCTGTCTGTCTGAGGGCTGTCCTGTCTGTCTGAGGGCTGTCCTGTCTGTCTGAGGGCTGTCCTGTCTGTCTCTCTCTCTCTGAAGGCTGTCCTGTCTGTCTCTCTCTCTGAGGGCTGTCTCTCTCTCTGAGGGCTGTCCTGTCTGTCTCTCTCTCTGAAGGCTGTCCTGTCTGTCTCTCTCTCTGAGGGCTGTCTCTCTCTCTGAGGGCTGTCCTGTCTGTCTCTCTCTCTGAAGGCTGTCCTGTCTGTCTCTCTGAAGGCTGTCCTGTCTGTCTCTCTGAGGGCTGTCCTGTCTTTCTTTCAATTCAATAGACTTTATTGACATGGCAAGTTAAATTACACTGTGACAACCAGTCTACATTGTCAAAGTATGCACATAACAATATTAATGAACAATAATATTATTATTATTATTATTAAAGCAATAGTTGTACACTATTGTTTGTCTGTGATGACCGGTCTCTGTAGCCAGACTGTCCTCTCTGGGCAGCCAGGTTTGTCTGTGATTACCGGTCTCTATAGCCTGTCCTCTCTGGGCAGCCAGGTTTGTCTGTGACGACCGGTCTCTATAGCCAGACTGTCCTCTCTGGGCAGCCAGGTTTGTCTGTGATGACCGGTCTCTATAGCCAGACTGTCCTCTCTGGGCAGCCAGGTTTGTCTGTGACGACCGGTCTCTATAGCCAGATTGTCCTCTCTGGGCAGCCAGGTTTGTCTGTGACGACCGGTCTCTATAGCCAGATTGTCCTCTCTGGGCAGCCAGGTTTGTCTGTGACGACCGGTCTCTATAGCCAGACTGTCCTCTCTGGGCAGCCAGGTTTGTCTGTGACGACCGATCTCTATAGCCAGACAGTCCTCTCTGGGCAGCCAGGTTGGTCTGTGACGACCGGTCTCTATAGCCAGACTGTCCTCTCTGGGCAGCCAGGTTTGTCTGTGACGACCGATCTCTATAGCCAGACAGTCCTCTCTGGGCAGCCAGGTTGGTCTGTGACGACCGGTCTCTATAGCCAGACTGTCCTCTCTGGGCAGCCAGGTTTGTCTGTGACGACCGGTCTCTATAGCCAGACTGTCCTCTCTGGGCAGCCAGGTTTGTCTGTGACGACCGGTCTCTATAGCCAGACTGTCCTCTCTGGGCAGCCAGGTTTGTCTGTGACGACCGGTCTCTATAGCCAGATTGTCCTCTCTGGGCAGCCAGGTTTGTCTGTGATTACCGGTCTCTATAGCCAGACTGTCCTCTCTGGGCAGCCAGGTTTGTCTGTGACGACCGGTCTCTATAGCCAGACTGTCCTCTCTGGGCAGCCAGGTTTGTCTGTGACGACCGGTCTCTATAGCCAGACTGTCCTCTCTGGGCAGCCAGGTTTGTCTGTGACGACCGGTCTCTATAGCCTGTCCTCTCTGGGCAGCCAGGTTTGTCTGTGACGACCGGTCTCTATAGCCAAACTGTCCTCTCTGGGCAGCCAGGTTTGTCTGTGACGACCGGTCTCTATAGCCAGACTGTCTTCTCTGGGCAGCCAGGTTTGTCTGTGACGACCGGTCTCTATAGCCAGATTGTCCTCTCTGGGCAGCCAGGTTTGTCTGTGACGACCGGTCTCTATAGCCAGACTGTCCTCTCTGGGCAGCCAGGTTTGTCTGTGACGACCGGTCTCTATAGCCAGACTGTCCTCTCTGGGCAGCCAGGTTTGTCTGTGACGACCGATCTCTATAGCCAGACTGTCCTCTCTGGGCAGCACGGTTGGTCTGTGACGACCGGTCTCTATAGCCAGACTGTCCTCTCTGGGCAGCCAGGTTTGTCTGTGACGACCGGTCTCTGTAGCCAGACTGTCCTCTCTGGGCAGCCAGGTTTGTCTGTGACGACCGGTCTCTATAGCCAGACTGTCCTCTCTGGGCAGCCAGGTTTGTCTGTGACGACCGGTCTCTATAGCCAGACTGTCCTCTCTGGGCAGCCAGGTTTGTCTGTGACGACCGGTCTCTATAGCCAGACTGTCCTCTCTGGGCAGCCAGGTTTGTCTGTGACGACCGGTCTCTATAGCCAGATTGTCCTCTCTGGGCAGCCAGGTTTGTCTGTGACGACCGGTCTCTATAGCCAGATTGTCCTCTCTGGGCAGCCAGGTTTGTCTGTGACGACCGGTCTCTATAGCCAAACTGTCCTCTCTGGGCAGCCAGGTTTGTCTGTGATTACCGGTCTCTATAGCCAGACTGTCCTCTCTGGGCAGCCAGGTTTGTCTGTGACGACCGGTCTCTATAGCCAGACTGTCCTCTCTGGGCAGCCAGGTTTGTCTGTGACGACCGGTCTCTATAGCCAGACTGTCCTCTCTGGGCAGCCAGGTTTGTCTGTGACGACCGGTCTCTATAGCCAGACTGTCCTCTCTGGGCAGCCAGGTTTGTCTGTGACGACCGGTCTCTATAGCCAAACTGTCCTCTCTGGGCAGCCAGGTTTGTCTGTGATTACCGGTCTCTATAGCCAAACTGTCCTCTCTGGGCAGCCAGGTTTGTCTGTGATTACCGGTCTCTATAGCCAGACTGTCCTCTCTGGGCAGCCAGGTTTGTCTGTGACGACCGGTCTCTATAGCCAGACTGTCCTCTCTGGGCAGCCAGGTTTGTCTGTGACGACCGGTCTCTATAGCCTGTCCTCTCTGGGCAGCCAGGTTTGTCTGTGACGACCGGTCTCTATAGCCAAACTGTCCTCTCTGGGCAGCCAGGTTTGTCTGTGACGACCGGTCTCTATAGCCAGACTGTCTTCTCTGGGCAGCCAGGTTTGTCTGTGACGACCGGTCTCTATAGCCAGACTGTCCTCTCTGGGCAGCCAGGTTTGTCTGTGACGACCGGTCTCTATAGCCAGACTGTCCTCTCTGGGCAGCCAGGTTTGTCTGTGACGACCGGTCTCTATAGCCAAACTGTCCTCTCTGGGCAGCCAGGTTTGTCTGTGATTACCGGTCTCTATAGCCAAACTGTCCTCTCTGGGCAGCCAGGTTTGTCTGTGATTACCGGTCTCTATAGCCAGACTGTCCTCTCTGGGCAGCCAGGTTTGTCTGTGACGACCGGTCTCTATAGCCAGACTGTCCTCTCTGGGCAGCCAGGTTTGTCTGTGACGACCGGTCTCTATAGCCTGTCCTCTCTGGGCAGCCAGGTTTGTCTGTGACGACCGGTCTCTATAGCCAAACTGTCCTCTCTGGGCAGCCAGGTTTGTCTGTGACGACCGGTCTCTATAGCCAGACTGTCTTCTCTGGGCAGCCAGGTTTGTCTGTGACGACCGGTCTCTATAGCCAGACTGTCCTCTCTGGGCAGCCAGGTTTGTCTGTGACGACCGGTCTCTATAGCCAGATTGTCCTCTCTGGGCAGCCAGGTTTGTCTGTGACGACCGGTCTCTATAGCCAGATTGTCCTCTCTGGGCAGCCAGGTTTGTCTGTGACGACCGGTCTCTATAGCCAAACTGTCCTCTCTGGGCAGCCAGGTTTGTCTGTGATTACCGGTCTCTATAGCCAGACTGTCCTCTCTGGGCAGCCAGGTTTGTCTGTGACGACCGGTCTCTATAGCCAGACTGTCCTCTCTGGGCAGCCAGGTTTGTCTGTGATTACCGGTCTCTATAGCCAGACTGTCCTCTCTGGGCAGCCAGGTTTGTCTGTGACGACCGGTCTCTATAGCCAGACTGTCCTCTCTGGGCAGCCAGGTTTGTCTGTGACGACCGGTCTCTATAGCCAGACTGTCCTCTCTGGGTAGCCAGGTTTGTCTGTGACGACCGGTCTCTATAGCCAGACTGTCCTCTCTGGGCAGCCAGGTTTGTCTGTGACGACCGGTCTCTATAGCCAGACTGTCCTCTCTGGGCAGCCAGGTTTGTCTGTGACGACCGGTCTCTATAGCCTGTCCTCTCTGGGCAGCCAGGTTTGTCTGTGACGACCGGTCTCTATAGCCAAACTGTCCTCTCTGGGCAGCCAGGTTTGTCTGTGACGACCGGTCTCTATAGCCAGACTGTCTTCTCTGGGCAGCCAGGTTTGTCTGTGACGACCGGTCTCTATAGCCAGATTGTCTTCTCTGGGCAGCCAGGTTTGTCTGTGACGACCGGTCTCTATAGCCAGACTGTCCTCTCTGGGCAGCCAGGTTTGTCTGTGACGACCGGTCTCTATAGCCAGACTGTCCTCTCTGGGCAGCCAGGTTTGTCTGTGACGACCGGTCTCTATAGCCAGACTGTCCTCTCTGGGCAGCCAGGTTTGTCTGTGACGACCGGTCTCTATAGCCAGACTGTCCTCTCTGGACAGCCAGGTTTGTCTGTGACGACCGGTCTCTATAGCCAGACTGTCCTCTCTGGGCAGCCAGGTTTGTCTGTGACGACCGGTCTCTATAGCCAGACTGTCCTCTCTGGACAGCCAGGTTTGTCTGTGACGACCGGTCTCTATAGCCAGACTTTCCTCTCTGGGCAGCCAGGTTTGTCTGTGACGACCGGTCTCTATAGCCAGACTGTCCTCTCTGGGCAGCCAGGTTTGTCTGTGACGACCGGTCTCTATAGCCAGACTGTCCTCTCTGGGCAGCCAGGTTTGTCTGTGATTACCGGTCTCTATAGCCAGACTGTCCTCTCTGGGCAGCCAGGTTTGTCTGTGACGACCGGTCTCTATAGCCAGACTGTCCTCTCTGGGTAGCCAGGTTTGTCTGTGACGACCGGTCTCTATAGCCAGACTGTCCTCTCTGGGCAGCCAGGTTTGTCTGTGACGACCGGTCTCTATAGCCAGACTGTCCTCTCTGGGTAGCCAGGTTTGTCTGTGACGACCGGTCTCTATAGCCAGACTGTCCTCTCTGGGCAGCCAGGTTTGTCTGTGACGACCGGTCTCTATAGCCAGACTGTCCTCTCTGGGCAGCCAGGTTTGTCCCATTTTTTTATTTATTTACACAATAAAATATTGACGAGGCTATACACATGGGGTACAAGTTAGTCAAGTTATTTTGTACATGTAGGTAAGAGTAAAGTGACTATGCATAGATAATAAGTTAAACAATTTACCAGCAATGCACTCAATTAGTATTTGGTAGCATGTAAACTTCTGACCTACTGGGAATGTGATGAAAGAAATAAAAGCTGAATTAAATAATTCTCTCTACTATTATTCTGACATTTCACATTCTTATAATAAAGTGGTGATCCTAACTGACCTAAGACAGGGAATCTTTACTAAGATTAAATGTCAGGAAATTGTGAAAAACTGAGTTTAAATGTATTTGGATAGGCTGTACAGGAACTTCAAGACTTCAACTGTACTTATGGAGCTGCCGACTACTGATCCGTTTTTCAAATCATATGAGCAAAAACATATTTAGCTTTATCTGGGACGCTAAACCAGACAAATTACAGCGTGTCTATCTGTATAATGAATATGAATTGGGTGGGTTGAGATTATTAAATATAAAACCACTAAACCTCCCTCTGAAACTTATTCACTTATTCAACAGTTTTACTTGAACCCTAAATGGTTCTCCAGTAGATTACTAAGAAAAGCTCATCCATCCATTGTTTAAAAATGTTCTTTTTGCCTCTGTGCAGATTGCCATGTCTCATTTTCAATTAATTTCAAAGTAACTATCTTTTTTTTCTAACAAGCATTGCAGAGCTGGTTACAATTTCATCCCCCTGAAAAGAGAGAACAAATATTATGACCGAACTCAATGTGCCGTTTGATAAAATACCTGTATTTATGGGAAAGATGTTTGAAAAGGGCATTTTGATCTTAAATTATATTGTAAATTGGAATGGTAGAGTTATGTACTTCATGGAGTTATCAGAATTGTACGGGAAGGTCTCCTCAATCCAAGAGTTCAACCAATTGATTACAACATTACCCCAAAACTGGAGGAGGCAGGTGGCAGCGGGAGGAGGTAAGGAACTGGCCTGTCTGCCCAATATAAAGGATCAAAACTGGAGGAGGTAGGGAACTGGTCTGTCTGCCCAATATAAAGGACCAGGATGGAGGAGGGAGGGAACTGGTCTGTCTGCCCAATATAAAGGATCAAACTGGAGGAGGGAACTGGTCTGTCTGCCCAATATAAAGGATCAAACTGGAGGAGGCAGGTGGCAGCGGGAGGAGGAGGGAACTTGTCTGTCTGCCCAATATAAAGGATCTAACTGGAGGAGGTAAGGAACTGGTCTGTCTGCCCAATATAAAGGATCTAACTGGAGGAGGTAAGGAACTGGTCTGTCTGCCCAATATAAAGGATCAAAACTGGAGGAGGTAGGGAACTGGTCTGTCTGCCCAATATAAAGGATCTAACTGGAGGAGGTAGGGAACTGGTCTGTCTGCCCAATATAAAGGATCAAAACTGGAGGAGGAAGGGAACTGGTCTGTCTGCCCAATATAAAGGATCTAACTAGAGGAGGCAGGGAACTGGTCTGTCTGCCCAATATAAAGGATCAAACTGGAGGAGGAAGGGAACTGGTCTGTCTGCCCAATATAAAGGATCAAACTGGAGGAGGCAGGGAACTGGTCTGTCTGCCCAATATAAAGGATCAAACTGGAGGAGGCAGGTGGCAGCGGGAGGAGGAGGGAACTTGTCTGTCTGCCCAATATAAAGGATCTAACTGGAGGAGGTAGGGAACTGGTCTGTCTGCCCAATATAAAGGATCTAAACTGGAGGAGGAAGGGAACTGGTCTGTCTGTCCAATATAAAGGATCAAACTGGAGGAGGCAGGTGGCAGCGGGAGGAGGCAGGGAACTGGTCTGTCTGCCCAATATAAAGGATCAAACTGGAGGAGGGAGGGAACTGGTCTGTCTGCCCAATATAAAGGATCAAACTGGAGGAGGAAGGGAACTGGTCTGTCTGCCCAATATAAAGGATCTAACTGGAGGAGGAGGGAACTGGTCTGTCTGCCCAATATAAAGGACCAGGATGGAGGAGGCAGGGAACTGGTCTGTCTGCCCAATATAAAGGATCAAACTGGAGGAGGCAGGTGGCAGCGGGAGGAGGAGGGAACTTGTCTGTCTGCCCAATATAAAGGATCTAACTGGAGGAGGTAGGGAACTGGTCTGTCTGCCCAATATAAAGGATCTAACTGGAGGAGGAGGGAACTGGTCTGTCTGCCCAATATAAAGGATCAAAACTGGAGGAGGGAACTGGTCTGTCTGCCCAATATAAAGGATCTAACTGGAGGAGGGAACTGGTCTGTCTGTCCAATATAAAGGATCAAACTGGAGGAGGCGGGAGGAGGCAGGGAACTGGTCTGTCTGCCCAATATAAAGGATCTAACTGGAGGAGGTAGGGAACTGGTCTGTCTGCCCAATATAAAGGATCTAACTGGAGGAGGCAGGGAACTGGTCTGTCTGCCCAATATAAAGGATCAAACTGGAGGAGGAAGGGAACTGGTCTGTCTGCCCAATATAAAGGATCTAACTGGAGGAGGAGGGAACTGGTCTGTCTGCCCAATATAAAGGACCAGGATGGAGGAGGCAGGGAACTGGTCTGTCTGCCCAATATAAAGGATCAAACTGGAGGAGGCAGGTGGCAGCGGGAGGAGGAGGGAACTTGTCTGTCTGCCCAATATAAAGGATCTAACTGGAGGAGGTAGGGAACTGGTCTGTCTGCCCAATATAAAGGATCTAAACTGGAGGAGGAAGGGAACTGGTCTGTCTGCCCAATATAAAGGATCAAAATGGAGGAGGGAACTGGTCTGTCTGCCCAATATAAAGGACCAGGATGGAGGAGGCAGGGAACTGGTCTGTCTGCCCAATATAAAGGATCAAACTGGAGGAGGCAGGTGGCAGCGGGAGGAGGAGGGAACTTGTCTGTCTGCCCAATATAAAGGATCAAACTGGAGGAGGAGGGAACTGGTCTATCTGCCCAATATAAAGGATCTAACTGGAGGAGGTATGGAACTGGTCTGTCTGCCCAATATAAAGGATCAAACTGGAGGAGGTAGGGAACTGGTCTGTCTGCCCAATATAAAGGACCAGGATGGAGGAGGCAGGGAACTGGTCTGTCTGCCCAATATAAAGGATCAAACTGGAGGAGGCAGGTGGCAGCGGGAGGAGGCAGGGAACTGGTCTGTCTGCCCAATATAAAGGATCAAACTGGAGGAGGTAGGGAACTGGTCTGTCTGCCCAATATAAAGGATCAAACTGGAGGAGGAAGGGAACTGGTCTGTCTGCCCAATATAAAGGATCTAACTGGAGGAGGTAGGGAACTGGTCTGTCTGCCCAATATAAAGGATCTAACTGGAGGAGGGAGGGAACTGGTCTGTCTGCCCAATATAAAGGATCTAAACTGGAGGAGGAAGGGAACTGGTCTGTCTGTCCAATATAAAGGATCAAACTGGAGGAGGCAGGTGGCAGCGGGAGGAGGCAGGGAACTGGTCTGTCTGCCCAATATAAAGGATCTAACTGGAGGAGGTAGGGAACTGGTCTGTCTGCCCAATATAAAGGATCTAACTGGAGGAGGCAGGGAACTGGTCTGTCTGCCCAATATAAAGGATCAAACTGGAGGAGGAAGGGAACTGGTCCGTCTGCCCAATATAAAGGATCTAACTGGAGGAGGAGGGAACTGGTCTGTCTGCCCAATATAAAGGACCAGGATGGAGGAGGCAGGGAACTGGTCTGTCTGCCCAATATAAAGGATCAAACTGGAGGAGGCAGGGAACTGGTCTGTCTGCCCAATATAAAGGATCAAACTGGAGGAGGCAGGTGGCAGCGGGAGGAGGAGGGAACTTGTCTGTCTGCCCAATATAAAGGATCTAACTGGAGGAGGTAGGGAACTGGTCTGTCTGCCCAATATAAAGGATCTAAACTGGAGGAGGAAGGGAACTGGTCTGTCTGCCCAATATAAAGGATCTAACTGGAGGAGGGAACTGGTCTGTCTGCCCAATATAAAGGACCAGGATGGAGGAGGCAGGGAACTGGTCTGTCTGCCCAATATAAAGGATCTAACTGGAGGAGGAAGGGAACTGGTCTGTCTGCCCAATATAAAGGATCAAAATGGAGGAGGGAACTGGTCTGTCTGCCCAATATAAAGGACCAGGATGGAGGAGGCAGGGAACTGGTCTGTCTGCCCAATATAAAGGATCTAAACTGGAGGAGGAAGGGAACTGGTCTGTCTGTCCAATATAAAGGATCAAACTGGAGGAGGCAGGTGGCAGCGGGAGGAGGCAGGGAACTGGTCTGTCTGCCCAATATAAAGGATCTAACTGGAGGAGGTAGGGAACTGGTCTGTCTGCCCAATATAAAGGATCTAACTGGAGGAGGAGGGAACTGGTCTGTCTGCCCAATATAAAGGATCAAACTGGAGGAGGGAGGGAACTGGTCTGTCTGCCCAATATAAAGGATCTAAACTGGAGGAGGAGGGAACTGGTCTGTCTGCCCAATATAAAGGATCTAAACTGGAGGAGGGAGGGAACTGGTCTGTCTGCCCAATATAAAGAATCAAACTGGAGGAGGGAGGGAACTGGTCTGTCTGCCCAATATAAAGGATCTAAACTGGAGGAGGAGGGAACTGGTCTGTCTGCCCAATATAAAGGATCTAAACTGGAGGAGGGAGGGAACTGGTCTGTCTGCCCAATATAAAGGATCTAACTGGAGGAGGGAACTGGTCTGTCTGCCCAATATAAAGGATCTAACTGGAGGAGGTAGGGAACTGGTCTGTTTGCCCAATATAAAGGATCTAACTGGAGGAGGCAGGGAACTGGTCTGTCTGCCCAATATAAAGGATCTAACTGGAGGAGGGAACTGGTCTGTCTGCCCAATATAAAGGATCTAACTGGAGGAGGGAACTGGTCTGTCTGTCCAATATAAAGGATCAAACTGGAGGAGGCAGGTGGCAGCGGGAGGAGGCAGGGAACTGGTCTGTCTGCCCAATATAAAGGATCTAACTGGAGGAGGTAGGGAACTGGTCTGTCTGCCCAATAAAAAGGATCTAACTGGAGGAGGCAGGGAACTGGTCTGTCTGCCCAATATAAAGGATCAAACTGGAGGAGGAAGGGAACTGGTCTGTCTGCCCAATATAAAGGATCTAACTGGAGGAGGAGGGAACTGGTCTGTCTGCCCAATATAAAGGACCAGGATGGAGGAGGCAGGGAACTGGTCTGTCTGCCCAATATAAAGGATCAAACTGGAGGAGGCAGGGAACTGGTCTGTCTGCCCAATATAAAGGATCAAACTGGAGGAGGCAGGTGGCAGCGGGAGGAGGAGGGAACTTGTCTGTCTGCCCAATATAAAGGATCTAACTGGAGGAGGTAGGGAACTGGTCTGTCTGCCCAATATAAAGGATCTAAACTGGAGGAGGAAGGGAACTGGTCTGTCTGCCCAATATAAAGGATCTAACTGGAGGAGGGAACTGGTCTGTCTGCCCAATATAAAGGACCAGGATGGAGGAGGCAGGGAACTGGTCTGTCTGCCCAATATAAAGGATCTAACTGGAGGAGGAAGGGAACTGGTCTGTCTGCCCAATATAAAGGATCAAAATGGAGGAGGGAACTGGTCTGTCTGCCCAATATAAAGGACCAGGATGGAGGAGGCAGGGAACTGGTCTGTCTGCCCAATATAAAGGATCAAACTGGAGGATGAGGGAACTGGTCTGTCTGCCCAATATAAAGGATCTAACTGGAGGAGGGAGGGAACTGGTCTGTCTGCCCAATATAAAGAATCAAACTGGAGGAGGTAGGGAACTGGTCTGTCTGCCCAATATAAAGGATCTAACTGGAGGATTGAACTGGTCTGTCTGCCCAATATAAAGGATCTAACTGGAGGAGGAAGGGAACTGGTCTATCTGCCCAATATAAAGGATCTAACTGGAGGAGGTATGGAACTGGTCTGTCTGCCCAATATAAAGGATCAAACTGGAGGAGGTAGGGAACTGGTCTGTCTGCCCAATATAAAGGACCAGGATGGAGGAGGCAGGGAACTGGTCTGTCTGCCCAATATAAAGGATCTAACTGGAGGAGGAAGGGAACTGGTCTGTCTGCCCAATATAAAGGATCTAAACTGGAGGAGGTAGGGAACTGGTCTGTCTGCCCAATATAAAGGATCTAAACTGGAGGAGGAGGGAACTGGTCTGTCTGCCCAATATAAAGGATCTAACTGGAGGATTGAACTGGTCTGTCTGCCCAATATAAAGGATCTAACTGAAGGAGGTAGGGAACTGGTCTGTTTGCCCAATATAAAGGATCTAACTGGAGGAGGCAGGGAACTGGTCTGTCTGCCCAATATAAAGGATCTAACTGGAGGAGGGAACTGGTCTGTCTGCCCAATATAAAGGATCTAACTGGAGGAGGCAACTGGTCTGTCTGTCCAATATAAAGGATCAAACTGGAGGAGGCAGGTGGCAGCGGGAGGAGGCAGGGAACTGGTCTGTCTGCCCAATATAAAGGATCTAACTGGAGGAGGCAGGGAACTGGTCTGTCTGCCCAATATAAAGGATCAAACTGGAGGAGGAAGGGAACTGGTCTGTCTGCCCAATATAAAGGATCTAACTGGAGGAGGAGGGAACTGGTCTGTCTGCCCAATATAAAGGATCTAACTGGAGGAGGCAGGGAACTGGTCTGTCTGCCCAATATAAAGGATCAAACTGGAGGAGGCAGGTGGCAGCGGGAGGAGGAGGGAACTTGTCTGTCTGCCCAATATAAAGGATCTAACTGGAGGAGGTAGGGAACTGGTCTGTCTGCCCAATATAAAGGATCTAAACTGGAGGAGGAAGGGAACTGGTCTGTCTGCCCAATATAAAGGATCTAACTGGAGGAGGGAACTGGTCTGTCTGCCCAATATAAAGGACCAGGATGGAGGAGGCAGGGAACTGGTCTGTCTGCCCAATATAAAGGATCTAACTGGAGGAGGAAGGGAACTGGTCTGTCTGCCCAATATAAAGGATCAAAATGGAGGAGGGAACTGGTCTGTCTGCCCAATATAAAGGACCAGGATGGAGGAGGCAGGGAACTGGTCTGTCTGCCCAATATAAAGGATCTAACTGGAGGAGGGAACTGGTCTGTCTGCCCAATATAAAGGATCTAACTGGAGGAGGAAGGGAACTGGTCTGTCTGCCCAATATAAAGGATCAAACTGGAGGAGGTAGGGAACTGGTCTGTCTGCCCAATATAAAGGACCAGGATGGAGGAGGCAGGGAACTGGTCTGTCTGCCCAATATAAAGGATCTAACTGGAGGAGGTAGGGAACTGGTCTGTCTGCCCAATATAAAGGATCAAACTGGAGGAGGTAGGGAACTGGTCTGTCTGCCCAATATAAAGGATCTAAACTGGAGGAGGTAGGGAACTGGTCTGTCTGCCCAATATAAAGGATCAAACTGGAGGAGGAGGGAACTGGTCTGTCTGCCCAATATAAAGGATCTAACTGGAGGAGGTAGGGAACTGTTCTGTCTGCCCAATATAAAGGATCTAACTAGAGGAGGCAGGGAACTGGTCTGTCTGCCCAATATAAAGGATCAAACTAGAGGAGGTAGGGAACTGGTCTGTCTGCCCAATATAAAGGACCAGGATAGAGTAGGAATAAAAATAGCATAAATAGGAAAGTATACCAGTTTAATTTGAGGACCAGGATGTTGACAACTGTGCCATACAGATTTCAAAATAGTTTGGAAGAGTTTTTTTATGCACCGATTCCATGGTACAGGGTGTGTGAGTTGATATATAAAATGACGTAAGATTCAAGATTTTGTGCTTTTTAGCTAAAATTATTATATAGAATTCTTGCCACCAACAAAATGTTGAATATTTGGGGAAATTACACTAATTATAAATCTGAAATGTTGTCAGGAAATGCAGCTCTGTCAGGTTCTGCTGTGGTGCAGTAGTTGCACGCCCTTTCCTGTTACAGGAAGTCAGGTTTTCATGTGTCTACCCTTCTCAATGGAAAGACTTTGCTCACTGAGCCTGTACTTCTCATCATTAATCATGGTCAAATAGTTAGCCACGGTCTACTGTTGATTTTGGGCCAGATAGCACTGCATCATGGTCAAATAGTTAGCCACGGTCTACTGTTGATTTAGGGCCAGATAGCACTGCATCATGGTCAAATAGTTAGCCACGGTCTACTGTTGATTTGGGGCCAGATAGCACTGCATCATGGTCAAATAGTTAGCCACGGTTGATTTTGGGCCAGATAGCACTGCTTCATGGTCAAATAGTTAGCCACGGTTGATTTTGGGCCAGATAGCACTGCATCATGGTCAAATAGTTAGCCACGGTTGATTTTGGGCCAGATAGCACTGCTTCATGGTCAAATAGTTAGCCACGGTCTACTGTTGATTTACGGCCAGATAGCACTGCATCATGGTCAAATAGTTAGCCACGGTCTACTGTTGATTTACGGCCAGATAGCACTGCATCATGGTCAAATAGTTAGCCACGGTCTACTGTTGATTTAGGGCCAGATAGCACTGCATCATGGTCAAATAGTTAGCCACGGTCTACTGTTGATTTAGCGCTAGATAGCACTGCATCATGGTCAAATAGTTAGCCACGGTCTACTGTTGATTTAGGGCCAGATAGCACTGCATCATGGTCAAATAGTTAGCCACGGTCTACTGTTGATTTAGGGCCAGATAGCACTGCATCATGGTCAAATAGTTAGCCACGGTTGATTTTGGGCCAGATAGCACTGCTTCATGGTCAAATAGTTAGCCACGGTTGATTTTGGGCCAGATAGCACTGCTTCATGGTCAAATAGTTAGCCACGGTCTACGGTTGATTTAGGGCCAGATAGCACTGCATCATGGTCAAATAGTTAGCCACGGTCTACTGTTGATTTAGGGCCAGATAGCACTGCATCATGGTCAAATAGTTAGCCACGGTCTACTGTTGATTTTGGGCCAGATAGCACTGCATCATGGTCAAATAGTTAGCCACTGTCTACTGTTGATTTGGGGCCAGATAGCACTGCATCATGGTCAAATAGTTAGCCACGGTCTACTGTTGATTTAGCGCCAGATAGCACTGCATCATGGTCAAATAGTTAGCCACGGTCTACTGTTGATTTAGGGCCAGATAGCACTGCATCATGGTCAAATAGTTAGCCACGGTCTACTGTTGATTTTTTGCCAGATAGCACTGCATCATGGTCAAATAGTTAGCCACGGTTGATTTTGGGCCAGATAGCACTGCTTCATGGTCAAATAGTTAGCCACGGTTGATTTTGGGCCAGATAGCACTTCTTCATGGTCAAATAGTTAGCCACGGTTGATTTTGGGCCAGATAGCACTGCTTCATGGTCAAATAGTTAGCCACGGTTGATTTTGGGCCAGATAGCACTGCTTCATGGTCAAATAGTTAGCCACGGTCTACGGTTGATTTAGGGCCAGATAGCACTGCATCATGGTCAAATAGTTAGCCACGGTCTACTGTTGATTTTGGGCCAGATAGCACTGCATCATGGTCAAATAGTTAGCCACGGTCTACTGTTGATTTTGGGCCAGATAGCACTGCGTCATGGTCAAATAGTTAGCCACGGTCTACTGTTGATTTAGGGCCAGATAGCACTGCGTCATGGTCAAATAGTTAGCCACGGTCTACTGTTGATTTAGGGCCAGATGGCACTGCATCATGCTCAAATAGTTAGCCACGGTGTACTGTTGATTTAGGGCCAGATAGCACTGCATCATGGTCAAATAGTTAGCCACGGTCTACTGTTGATTTAGGGCCAGATAGCACTGCTTTGTGCTTGTTTCCCAATAAGTAATGTAGTTTTGATTGTGTTGTAATTTGGTTTATCCTGATTGATTGGATGTTCTGGTCCTGAGGTTTCAGTGTGTTAGTAGAACAGGTTAGTGAACTCAGGACCAGCTGGATGAGGGGACTGAGGCTTCAGTGTGTTAGTAGAACAGGTTAGTGAACTCAGCCCCAGGACCAGCTGGATGAGGGGACTGAGGCTTCAGTGTGTTAGTAGAACAGGTTAGTGAACTCAGCCCCAGGACCAGCTGGATGAGGGGACTGAGGCTTCAGTGTGTTAGTAGAACAGGTTAGTGAACTCAGCCCCAGGACCAGCTGGATGAGGAGGCTGAGGCTTCAGTGTGTTAGTAGAACAGATTTGTGAACTCAGCCCCAGGACCAGCTGGATGAGGGGACTGAGGCTTCAGTGTGTTAGTAGAACAGGTTAGTGAACTCAGGACCAGCTAGATGAGGGGACTGAGGCTTCAGTGTGTTAGTAGATCAGGTTAGTGAACTCAGGACCAGCTGGATGAGGGGACTGAGGCTTCAGTGTGTTAGTAGAACAGGTTTGTGAACTCAGCCCCAGCTGGATGAGGGGATTGAGGCTTCAGTGTGTTAGTAGAACAGGTTAGTGAACTCAGCCCCAGGACCAGCTGGATGAGGGGACTGAGGCTTCAGTGTGTTAGTAGAACAGGTTAGTGAACTCAGCCCCAGGACCAGCTGGATGAGGGGACTGAGGCTTCAGTGTGTTAGTAGAACAGGTTAGTGAACTCAGCCCCAGGACCAGCTGGATGAGGGGACTGAGGCTTCAGTGTGTTAGTAGAACAGGTTAGTGAACTCAGCCCCAGGACCAGCTGGATGAGGGGACTGAGGCTTCAGTGTGTTAGTAGAACAGGTTAGTGAACTCAGCCCCAGGACCAGCTGGATGAGGGGACTGAGGCTTCAGTGTGTTAGTAGAACAGGTTAGTGAACTCAGCCCCAGGACCAGCTGAATGAGGGGACTGAGGCTTCAGTGTGTTAGTAGAACAGGTTAGTGAACTCAGCCCCAGGACCAGCTGGATGAGGGGACTGAGGCTTCAGTGTGTTAGTAGAACAGGTTAGTGAACTCAGGACCAGGACCAGCTGGATGATGGGACTGAGGCTTCAGTGTGTTAGTAGAACAGGTTTGTGAACTCAGCCCCAGCTGGATGAGGCGACTGAGGCTTCAGTGTGTTAGTAAAACAGGTTAGTGAACTCAGGACCAGCTGGATGAGGGGACTGAGGCTTCAGTGTGTTAGTAGAACAGGTTTGTGAACTCAGCCCCAGGACCAGCTGGATGAGGGGACTGAGGCTTCAGTGTGTTAGTAGAACAGGTTAGTGAACTCAGCCCCAGGACCAGCTGGATGAGGGGACTGAGGCTTCAGTGTGTTAGTAGAACAGGTTAGTGAACTCAGCCCCAGGACCAGCTGGATGAGGGGACTGAGGCTTCAGTGTGTTAGTAGAACAGGTTAGTGAACTCAGCCCCAGGACCAGCTGGATGAGGGGACTGAGGCTTCGGTGTGTTAGTAGAACAGGTTAGTGAACTCAGCCCCAGGACCAGCTGGATGATGGGACTGAGGCTTCAGTGTGTTAGTAGAACAGGTTAGTGAACTCAGGACCAGGACCAGCTGGATGATGGGACTGAGGCTTCAGTGTGTTAGTAGAACAGGTTTGTGAACTCAGCCCCAGCTGGATGAGGGGACTGAGGCTTCAGTGTGTTAGTAGAACAGGTTAGTGAACTCAGCCCCAGGACCAGCTGAATGAGGGGACTGAGGCTTCAGCGTGTTAGTAGAACAGGTTAGTGAACTCAGCACCAGGACCAGCTGGACGAGGGGACTGAGGCTTCAGTGTGTTAGTAGAACAGGTTAGTGAACTCAGGACCAGCTGGATGATGGGACTGAGGCTTCAGTGTGTTAGTAGAACAGGTTAGTGAACTCAGCCCCAGGACCAGCTGGATGAGGGGACTGAGGCTTCAGTGTGTTAGTAGAACAGGTTAGTGAACTCAGCCCCAGGACCAGCTGGATGAGGGGACTGAGGCTTCAGTGTGTTAGTAGAACAGGTTAGTGAACTCAGCCCCAGGACCAGCTGGATGAGGGGACTGAGGCTTCAGTGTGTTAGTAGAACAGGTTAGTGAACTCAGCCCCTGGACCAGCTGGATGAGGGGACTGAGGCTTCAGTGTGTTAGTAGAACAGGTTAGTGAACTCAGCCCCAGGACCAGCTGGATGATGGGACTGAGGCTTCAGTGTGTTAGTAGAACAGGTTAGTGAACTCAGGACCAGGACCAGCTGGATGATGGGACTGAGGCTTCAGTGTGTTAGTAGAACAGGTTTGTGAACTCAGCCCCAGCTGGATGAGGGGACTGAGGCTTCAGTGTGTTAGTAGAACAGGTTAGTGAACTCAGCCCCAGGACCAGCTGGATGAGGGGACTGAGGCTTCAGTGTGTTAGTAGAACAGGTTAGTGAACTCAGCCCCAGGACCAGCTGGATGAGGGGACTGAGGCTTCAGTGTGTTAGTAGAACAGGTTAGTGAACTCAGCCCCAGGACCAGCTGGATGAGGGGACTGAGGCTTCAGTGTGTTAGTAGAACAGGTTAGTGAACTCAGCCCCAGGACCAGCTGGATGAGGGGACTGAGGCTTCAGTGTGTTAGTAGAACAGGTTAGTGAACTCAGCCCCAGGACCAGCTGGATGAGGGGACTGAGGCTTCAGTGTGTTAGTAGAACAGGTTAGTGAACTCAGCCCCAGGACCAGCTGGATGAGGGGACTGAGGCTTCAGTGTGTTAGTAGAACAGGTTTGTGAACTCAGCCCCAGCTGGATGAGGGGATTGAGGCTTCAGTGTGTTAGTAGAACAGGTTAGTGAACTCAGCCCCAGGACCAGCTGGATGAGGGGACTGAGGCTTCAGTGTGTTAGTAGAACAGGTTAGTGAACTCAGCCCCAGGACCAGCTGGATGAGGGGACTGAGGCTTCAGTGTGTTAGTAGAACAGGTTAGTGAACTCAGCCCCAGGACCAGCTGGATGAGGGGACTGAGGCTTCAGTGTGTTAGTAGAACAGGTTAGTGAACTCAGCCCCAGGACCAGCTGGATGAGGGGACTGAGGCTTCAGTGTGTTAGTAGAACAGGTTAGTGAACTCAGCCCCAGGACCAGCTGGATGAGGGGACTGAGGCTTCAGTGTGTTAGTAGAACAGGTTAGTGAACTCAGCCCCAGGACCAGCTGAATGAGGGGACTGAGGCTTCAGTGTGTTAGTAGAACAGGTTAGTGAACTCAGCCCCAGGACCAGCTGGATGAGGGGACTGAGGCTTCAGTGTGTTAGTAGAACAGGTTAGTGAACTCAGGACCAGGACCAGCTGGATGATGGGACTGAGGCTTCAGTGTGTTAGTAGAACAGGTTTGTGAACTCAGCCCCAGCTGGATGAGGCGACTGAGGCTTCAGTGTGTTAGTAAAACAGGTTAGTGAACTCAGGACCAGCTGGATGAGGGGACTGAGGCTTCAGTGTGTTAGTAGAACAGGTTTGTGAACTCAGCCCCAGGACCAGCTGGATGAGGGGACTGAGGCTTCAGTGTGTTAGTAGAACAGGTTAGTGAACTCAGCCCCAGGACCAGCTGGATGAGGGGACTGAGGCTTCAGTGTGTTAGTAGAACAGGTTAGTGAACTCAGCCCCAGGACCAGCTGGATGAGGGGACTGAGGCTTCAGTGTGTTAGTAGAACAGGTTAGTGAACTCAGCCCCAGGACCAGCTGGATGAGGGGACTGAGGCTTCGGTGTGTTAGTAGAACAGGTTAGTGAACTCAGCCCCAGGACCAGCTGGATGATGGGACTGAGGCTTCAGTGTGTTAGTAGAACAGGTTAGTGAACTCAGGACCAGGACCAGCTGGATGATGGGACTGAGGCTTCAGTGTGTTAGTAGAACAGGTTTGTGAACTCAGCCCCAGCTGGATGAGGGGACTGAGGCTTCAGTGTGTTAGTAGAACAGGTTAGTGAACTCAGCCCCAGGACCAGCTGAATGAGGGGACTGAGGCTTCAGCGTGTTAGTAGAACAGGTTAGTGAACTCAGCACCAGGACCAGCTGGACGAGGGGACTGAGGCTTCAGTGTGTTAGTAGAACAGGTTAGTGAACTCAGGACCAGCTGGATGATGGGACTGAGGCTTCAGTGTGTTAGTAGAACAGGTTAGTGAACTCAGCCCCAGGACCAGCTGGATGAGGGGACTGAGGCTTCAGTGTGTTAGTAGAACAGGTTAGTGAACTCAGCCCCAGGACCAGCTGGATGAGGGGACTGAGGCTTCAGTGTGTTAGTAGAACAGGTTAGTGAACTCAGCCCCAGGACCAGCTGGATGAGGGGACTGAGGCTTCAGTGTGTTAGTAGAACAGGTTAGTGAACTCAGCCCCTGGACCAGCTGGATGAGGGGACTGAGGCTTCAGTGTGTTAGTAGAACAGGTTAGTGAACTCAGCCCCAGGACCAGCTGGATGATGGGACTGAGGCTTCAGTGTGTTAGTAGAACAGGTTAGTGAACTCAGGACCAGGACCAGCTGGATGATGGGACTGAGGCTTCAGTGTGTTAGTAGAACAGGTTTGTGAACTCAGCCCCAGCTGGATGAGGGGACTGAGGCTTCAGTGTGTTAGTAGAACAGGTTAGTGAACTCAGCCCCAGGACCAGCTGGATGAGGGGACTGAGGCTTCAGTGTGTTAGTAGAACAGGTTAGTGAACTCAGCCCCAGGACCAGCTGGATGAGGGGACTGAGGCTTCAGTGTGTTAGTAGAACAGGTTAGTGAACTCAGCCCCAGGACCAGCTGGATGAGGGGACTGAGGCTTCAGTGTGTTAGTAGAACAGGTTAGTGAACTCAGCCCCAGGACCAGCTGGATGAGGGGACTGAGGCTTCAGTGTGTTAGTAGAACAGGTTAGTGAACTCAGCCCCAGGACCAGCTGGATGAGGGGACTGAGGCTTCAGTGTGTTAGTAGAACAGGTTAGTGAACTCAGCCCCAGGACCAGCTGGATGAGGGGACTGAGGCTTCAGTGTGTTAGTAGAACAGGTTAGTGAACTCAGCCCCAGGACCAGCTGGATGAGGGGACTGAGGCTTCGGTGTGTTAGTAGAACAGGTTAGTGAACTCAGCCCCAGGACCAGCTGGATGATGGGACTGAGGCTTCAGTGTGTTAGTAGAACAGGTTAGTGAACTCAGGACCAGGACCAGCTGGATGATGGGACTGAGGCTTCAGTGTGTTAGTAGAACAGGTTAGTGAACTCAGCCCCAGCTGGATGAGGGGACTGAGGCTTCAGTGTGTTAGTAGAACAGGTTAGTGAACTCAGCCCCGGGACCAACTGGATGAGGGGACTGAGGCTTCAGTGTGTTAGTAGAACAGGTTAGTGAACTCAGCCCCAGGACCAGCTGGATGAGGGGACTGAGGCTTCAGTGTGTTAGTAGAACAGGTTAGTGAACTCAGCCCCAGGACCAGCTGGATGAGGGGACTGAGGCTTCAGTGTGTTAGTAGAACAGGTTAGTGAACTCAGCCCCAGGACCAGCTGGATGATGGGACTGAGGCTTCAGTGTGTTAGTAGAACAGGTTAGTGAACTCAGCCCTGGGACCAACTGGATGAGGGGACTGAGGCTTCAGTGTGTTAGTAGAACAGGTTAGTGAACTCAGCCCCAGGACCAGCTGGATGAGGGGACTGAGGCTTCAGTGTGTTAGTAGAACAGGTTAGTGAACTCAGCCCCAGGACCAGCTGGATGAGGGGACTGAGGCTTCAGTGTGTTAGTAGAACAGGTTTGTGAACTCAGCCCCAGGACCAGCTGGATGAGGGGACTGAGGCTTCAGTGTGTTAGTAGAACAGGTTAGTGAACTCAGCCCCAGGACCAGCTGGATGATGGGACTGAGGCTTCAGTGTGTTAGTAGAACAGGTTAGTGAACTCAGCCCTGGGACCAGCTGGATGAGGGGGACTGAGGCTTCAGTGTGTTAGTAGAACAGGTTAGTGAACTCAGCCCCAGGACCAGCTGGATGAGGGGACTGAGGCTTCAGCGTGTTAGTAGAACAGGTTAGTGAACTCAGCCCCAGGACCAGCTGGATGAGGGGACTGAGGCTTCAGTGTGTTAGTAGAACAGGTTTGTGAACTCAGCCCCAGGACCAGCTGGATGAGGGGACTGAGGCTTCAGTGTGTTAGTAGAACAGGTTAGTGAACTCAGCCCTGGGACCAGCTGGATGAGGGGGACTGAGGCTTCAGCGTGTTAGTAGAACAGGTTAGTGAACTCAGCCCCAGGACCAGCTGGATGAGGGGACTGAGGCTTCAGTGTGTTAGTAGAACAGGTTAGTGAACTCAGCCCCAGGACCAGCTGGATGAGGGGACTGAGGCTTCAGTGTGTTAGTAGAACAGGTTAGTGAACTCAGCCCCAGGACCAGCTGGATGAGGGGACTGAGGCTTCGGTGTGTTAGTAGAACAGGTTAGTGAACTCAGCCCCAGGACCAGCTGGATGATGGGACTGAGGCTTCAATGTGTTAGTAGAACAGGTTAGTGAACTCAGGACCAGGACCAGCTGGATGATGGGACTGAGGCTTCAGTGTGTTAGTAGAACAGGTTAGTGAACTCAGCCCCAGCTGGATGAGGGGACTGAGGCTTCAGTGTGTTAGTAGAACAGGTTAGTGAACTCAGCCCCGGGACCAACTGGATGAGGGGACTGAGGCTTCAGTGTGTTAGTAGAACAGGTTAGTGAACTCAGCCCCAGGACCAGCTGGATGAGGGGACTGAGGCTTCAGTGTGTTAGTAGAACAGGTTAGTGAACTCAGCCCCAGGACCAGCTGGATGAGGGGACTGAGGCTTCAGTGTGTTAGTAGAACAGGTTTGTGAACTCAGCCCCAGGACCAGCTGGATGAGGGGACTGAGGCTTCAGTATGTTAGTAGAACAGGTTAGTGAACTCAGCCCCAGGACCAGCTGGATGAGGGGACTGAGGCTTCAGTGTGTTAGTAGAACAGGTTAGTGAACTCAGCCCCAGGACCAGCTGGATGATGGGACTGAGGCTTCAGTGTGTTAGTAGAACAGGTTAGTGAACTCAGCCCTGGGACCAGCTGGATGAGGGGGACTGAGGCTTCAGTGTGTTAGTAGAACAGGTTAGTGAACTCAGCCCCAGGACCAGCTGGATGAGGGGACTGAGGCTTCAGTGTGTTAGTAGAACAGGTTAGTGAACTCAGCCCCAGGACCAGCTGGATGAGGGGACTGAGGCTTCAGTATGTTAGTAGAACAGGTTTGTGAACTCAGCCCCAGGACCAGCTGGATGAGGGGACTGAGGCTTCAGTATGTTAGTAGAACAGGTTAGTGAACTCAGCCCCAGGACCAGCTGGATGAGGGGACTGAGGCTTCAGTGTGTTAGTAGAACAGGTTAGTGAACTCAGCCCCAGGACCAGCTGGATGAGGGGACTGAGGCTTCAGTGTGTTAGTAGAACAGGTTAGTGAACTCAGCCCCAGGACCAGCTGGATGAGGGGACTCTTTTCTTTGCTCAGCTCTTGGCATGGCAGGGCTTGGTAATGATATGAGAGAGGAGTCACTGTATTTTAGATGTTTCCAAAACGTGATTTCTCTTTTTTGATTATCCGTGGATATTGGCCTAATTCTGCCCTGCATGCAGGGTTTCAATTGGGTGAAATCTTGTTTTGTAAGTGGACCCCTCACCTCGCAGACATAAAGTGCAATTGGTTCAATTAGTTTTAGCCAAATGGTAAAAGGTATTTCAATTTGAATGTGTTTTTTAATTGCTTTAGAATACCCTGCATGCTTTCTCTGTTCATTCCCTGCCTCGTTATAAGGTGACCAGTTCAACTCATTTATTCTCTCTCAATTCACTTCACTTTATTGGCCTGATGTAACAATGTGCATATTGCCAAAGCTGTCTGGCTGCATGTTGTAACTGGTCTCTCTGTGTGTGTAGATGCAGTGTGAGCCCCAGGGGTACCGGCCCATGCACCATCAGGACTTTAAAGAGGACCTGAGGAAGTTCAGACTGAAGAGCAGTACCTGGGCTGGGGAGCGCAGCAAGAGAGACCTGTACAGCAGACTGAAGAAGCTGTAACCTGTAACCCTACTGCCCTCCCTGTAACCCTACTGCCCCCCTCCCTGTAACCCTACTGCCCCCCTCCCTGTAACCCTACTGCCCCCCCTCCCTGTAACCCTACTGCCCCCCTCCCTGTAACCCTACTGCCCCCCTCCCTGTAACCCTACTGCCCCCCTCCCTGTAACCCTACTGCCCCCCTCCCTGTAACCCTACTGCCCCCCTCCCTGTAACCCTACTGCCCCCCTCCCTGTAACCCTACTGCCCCCCCTCCCTGTAACCCTACTGCCCCCCCTCCCTGTAACCCTACTGCCCCCCCTCCCTGTAACCCTACTGCCCCCCCTCCCTGTAACCCTACTGCCCCCCCTCCCTGTAACCCTACTGCCCCCCTCCCTGTAACCCTACTGCCCCCCTCCCTGTAACCCTACTGCCCCCCTCCCTGTAACCCTACTGTCCCCCCTCCCTGTAACCCTACTGTCCCCCCTCCCTGTAACCCTACTGTCCCCCCTCCCTGTAACCCTACTGTCCCCCCTCCCTGTAACCCTACTGCCCCCCTCCCTGTAACCCTACTGCCCCCCTCCCTGTAACCCTACTGCCCCCCTCCCTGTAACCCTACTGCCCCCCTCCCTGTAACCCTACTGCCCCCCCCCCTGTAACCCTACTGCCCCCCCCCTGTAACCCTACTGCCCCCCCCCCCTGTAACCCTACTGCCCCCCTCCCTGTAACCCTACTGCCCCCCCTCCCTGTAACCCTACTGCCCCCCCTCCCTGTAACCCTACTGCCCCCCCTCCCTGTAACCCTACTGCCCCCCCCTCCCTGTAACCCTACTGCCCCCCCTCCCTGTAACCCTACTGCCCCCCCTCCCTGTAACCCTACTGCCCCCCCTCCCTGTAACCCTACTGCCCCCCCTCCCTGTAACCCTACTGCCCCCCCTCCCTGTAACCCTACTGCCCCCCCTCCCTGTAACCCTACTGCCCCCCCTCCCTGTAACCCTACTGCCCCCCCCCCCTGTAGCCCTACTGCCCCCCCCCCCCCCCGTAGCCCTACTGCCCCCCCCCCCTGTAACCCTACTGCCCCCCCCCCCCTGTAACCCTACTGCCGCCCCCCACTGTAACCCTACTGCCGCCCCCCACTGTAACCTACTGCCCCCCCCCCCCTGACCCCCCCCACTGTAACCTACTGCCCCCCACTGTAACCTATTGCCCCCCTCCCTGTAACCCTACTGCCCCCCCCTCCCTGTAACCCTACTGCCCCCCCCTCCCTGTAGCCCTACTGCCCCCCCCTCCCTGTAGCCCTACTGCCCCCCCCCCTGTAGCCCTACTCCCCCCCCCCCCCTGTAGCCCTACTGCCCCCCCCCACTGTAACCCTACTCCCCCCCCCACTGTAACCCTACTCCCCCCCCCCCCCCCCCCCTGTAGCCCTACTGCCCCCCATGTAGCCCTACTGCCCCCCCATGTAGCCCTACTGCCCCCCCATGTAGCCCTGCTGCCCCCCCATGTAACCCTACTACTCCCCCCCCCCCCCCCCTGTAACCCTACTGCCCCCCCCCTGTAACCCTACTGCCCCCCCCCCCTGTAACCCTACTGCCCCCCCCCCCTGTAACCCTACTGCCCCCCCCCCTGTAACCCTACTGCCCCCCCCTGTAACCCTACTGCCCCCCCGTAACCCTACTGCCCCCCCCCTGTAACCCTACTGCCCCCCCCCTGTAACCCTACTGCCCCCCCCCCCCCCTGTAGCCCTACTGCCCCCCCCCTTGTGGCCCTACTGCCCCCCCCCCCCTTGTGGCCCTACTGCCCCCCCCCCTTGTGGCCCTACTGCCCCCCCCTGTGGCCCTACTGCCCCCCCCCCGTAACCCTACTGCCCCCCCCCCGTAACCCTACTGCCCCCCCCCCCTGTAACCCTACTGCCCCCCCCCCCCTGTAACCCTACTGCCCCCCCTCCCTGTAGCCCTACTGCCCCCCCCCCCCTGTAACCCTACTGCCCCCCCTGTAGCTCTACTGCCCCCCCCCCCCCCCCCTGTAACCCTACTGCCCCCCCTGTAGCTCTACTGCCCCCCCCCCCCCCCCTGTAACCCTACTGCCCGGGAGGGGTTGTGATATATATATATGTATGTACACACCTTGGTAAGGGAAGATATAGAAATGCATGTATTAATGTCTACATTTGTTTTCACCACATTTATTCTATCAGACAACTTAATGCATTTAAATAATATTATTTGAGCTAAACATGTATAAATAAATAAAAATGAAGAATAATTTTTTGAGAGTTCATTACTGTCCACAATACAACAAAACGCTACTTAAATACTGTCATGTTGTCCTGGAGGTCCAGCCTGGGACTGCCAATATGGCCGACTGCTGACTTCAAAGCCTCTCAATCAAATGTATTTATATAGCCCTACTATTATCACTATCACTACTACTAATCAAGTTAATTTTATATAGCCCTTCGTACATCAGCTGATATCTCAAAGTGCTGTACAGAAACCCAGCCTAAAACCCCAAACAGCAAGCAATGCAGGTGTAGAAGCACGGTGGCTAGGAAAAACTCCCTAGAAAGGCCAAAACCTAGGAAGAAACCTAGAGAGGAACCAGGCTCTGAGGGGTGGCCAGTCCTCTTCTGGCTGTGCCGGGTGGAGATTATAACAGAACATGGCCAAGATGTTAATAGATGACCAGCAGGGTCAAATAATAATAGTCACAGTGGTAGTAGAGGGTGCAACAGGTCAGCACCTCAGGAGTAAATGTCAGTTGGCTTTTCATAGCCGATCATTCAGAGTATCTCTACCGCTCCTGCTGTCTCTAGAGAGTTGAAAACAGCAGGTCTGGGACAGGTACCACGTCCGGTGAACAGGTCAGGGTTCCATAGCCGCAGGCAGAACAGTTGAAACTGGAACAGCAGCAAGGCCAGGTGGACTGGGGACAGCAAGGAGTCATCATGCCAGGTAGTCCTGACGCATGGTCCTAGGGCTCAGGTCCTCCGAGAGAGAAAGAAAGAGAGAAAGGGAATTAGAGAGAGCATACTTAAATTCACACAGGACACCGGATAAGACAGGAGAAGTACTCCAGATATAACAAACTGACCCTAGCCCCCCGAAACATAAACTATTGCAGCATAAATTCTGGAGGCTGAGACAGGAGGGGTCAGGAGACACTGTGGCCCCATCCGATGATACCCCCGGACAGGGCCAAACAGGAAAGATATACACAGATGAAAGCAGGTTCACACTGAGCACATGTGACAGACGTGACAGAGTCTGGAGACACCGTGGAGAACGTTCTGCTGCCTGCAACATTGTCCAGCATGACCGGTTTGGCGGTGGGTCAGTCATGGTGTGGGATGGCATTTCTTTGTGGGGCCGCACAGCCCTCCATGCTCAGGCTACCTCCGTGCTCGCCAGAGGTAGCCTGACTGCCATTAGGTACCGAGATGAGATCCTCAGACCCCTTGTGAGACCATATGCTGACACATGCACATTTGTGGCCTGCTGGAGGTCATTTTGCAGGGCTCTGGCAGTGCTCCTCCTTGCACAAAGGCGGAGGTAGCGGTCCTGCTGCTGGGTTGTTGGCCTCCTCCACTTCTCCTGATTGGTCCTAAATCATTTTTGCCCTTTAGATTCCTATATTTTTGAACAGCGTGGCATGTGTTAGCCATTAGCCCTGGCTGCTTGCGAGCTGCCATCTCTCTCAACCACAACACATCCTGTTATTCTGACTCCAGATGAGGTCTGCCTTCATGCTGCTTCAGAGGAACCATGACTCACTGCAGGTCAGAAAAATGGAGTGCTCAAACTCCAAGTTGGCTGTGTGGATCATTATAGCACAGTACAGTATAGCACAGTACAGTACAGTACAGCACAGTACAGTATAGCACAGTACAGTATAGCACAGTACAGTATAGCACAGTACAGTACAGTATAGCACAGTACAGTATAGCACAGTACAGTATAGCACAGTACAGTATAGCACAGTACAGTATAGCACAGTACAGTACAGTACAGTATAGCACAGTACAGTATAGCACAGTACAGTATAGCACAGTACAGTATAGTGCAGTATAGCACAGTACAGTATAGCACAGTACAGTATAGCACAGTACAGTATAGCACAGTACAGTACAGTATAGCACAGTACAGTATAGCACAGTACAGTATAGCACAGTACAGTATAGCACAGTACAGTACAGTATAGCACAGTACAGTATAGCACAGTACAGTACAGTATAGCACAGTACAGTATAGCACAGTACAGTACAGTATAGCACAGTACAGTATAGCACAGTACAGTATAGCACAGTACAGTATAGCACAGTACAGTATAGCACAGTACAGTACAGTATAGTACAGTATAGCACAGTACAGTACAGTATAGCACAGTACAGTATAGCACAGTACAGTATAGCACAGTACAGTATAGCACAGTACAGTACAGTACAGTATAGCACAGTACAGTACAGTATAGCACAGTACAGTACAGTACAGTATAGCACAGTACAGTATAGCACAGTACAGTATAGCACAGTACAGTACAGTATAGCACAGTACAGTATAGCACAGTACAGTATAGCACAGTACAGTACAGTATAGCACAGTACAGTATTGTACTCTGAGGAAGTACAGTTCCCGCTCAGCCCAGTCAAAACTGTTCGCTGCTCTGGCACCCCAATGGTGGAACAAACTCCCTCACGACGCCAGGTCAGCGGAGTCAATCACCACCTTCCGGAGACACCTGAAACCCCACCTCTTTAAGGAATACCTAGGATAGGATAAAGTAATCCTTCTAACTCCCCCCCCCCCCTTAAAAGAGTTAGATGCACTATTGTAAAGTGGTTGTTCCACTGGATGTCATAAGGTGAATGCACCAATTTGTAAGTCCCTCTGGATAAGAGCGTCTGCTAAATGACTTAAATGTAAATGTTCAGTACAGTGCAGTACAGTAGAGTATAGTATAGTTCAGTATGGTATAGTACTGTACAGTATAGTTCAGTACAGTATAGTACAGTATAGTATAGTATAGTTCAGTCTAGTTCAGTATAGTATAGTTCAGTCTAGTTCAGTAAAGGATAGTATAGTTCAGTATAGTTCAGTACAGTATAGTTCAGTACAGTATAGTTCAGTATAGTATAGTTCAGTATAGTATAGTTCAGTATAGTTCAGTACAGTATAGTATAGTTCAGTATAGTATAGTTCAGTACAGTATAGTTCAGTACAGTATAGTTCAGTACAGTATAGTTCAGTACAGTATAGTTCAGTATAGTTCAGTACAGTATAGTTCAGTACAGTATAGTTCAGTATAGTATTGTTCAGTAAAGGACAGTACAGTATGGTTCAGTATAGTACAGTATAGTTCAGTACAGTATAGTTCAGTACAGTATAGTTCAGTACAGTATAGTTCAGTATAGTATAGTACAGTACAGTATAGTTCAGTATAGTACAGTATAGTATAGTTCAGTACAGTATAGTTCAGTATAGTATAGTATAGTTCAGTATAGTACAGTAAAGTTCAGTATAGTATAGTTCAGTATAGTCTAGTTCAGTATAGTCTAGTTCAGTATAGTATAGTTCAGTATAGTATAGTTCAGTATAGTATAGTTCAGTATAGTATAGTTCTGTGTAGTATAGTACAGTACAGTATAGTTCAGTATAGTATAGTTCAGTATAGTATAGTTCAGTATAGTATAGTTCAGTAAAGGATAGTATAGTATAGTTCAGTATAGTATAGTTCAGTATAGTCTAGTTCAGTATAGTATAGTTCAGTAAAGAATAGTATAGTTCAGTATAGTACAGTATTGTTCAGTATAGTTCAGTAAAGGATAGTATAGTTCAGTATAGTATAGTTCAGTATAGTATAGTTCAGCAAAGGATAGTATAGTTCAGTATAGTACAGTATAGTATAGTTCAGTATAGTTCAGTATAGTATAGTTCAGTATAGTATAGTTCAGTATAGCATAGTTCAGTAAAGGATAGTATAGTTCAGTATAGTATGGTCCAGTATAGTTCAGTATAGTTTAGTATAGTATAGTTCAGTATAGTATAGTTCAGTATAGTATAGTTCAGTATAGTTCAGTATAGTATAGTTCAGTATAGTATAGTTCAGTATAGTTCAGTATAGTATGGTTCAGTATAGTATAGTTCAGTATAGTATAGTTCAGTATAGTACAGTATAGTATAGTATAGTTCAGTATAGTATAGTTCAGTAAAGGATAGTATAGTTCAGTATAGTACAGTATAGTTCAGCATTGTTCAGTATTGTTCAGTATAGTTCAGTATAGTATAGTTCAGTAAAGGATAGTATAGTTCAGTATAGTATAGTTCAGTAAAGGATAGTATAGTTCAGTATAGTACAGTATAGTTCAGTATAGTGCAGTATAGTTCAGTATAGTACAGTATAGTACAGTATAGTGCAGTATAGTTCTGTATAGTACAGTATAGTTCAGTATAGTTCAGCATAGTTCAGTATACTACAGTATAGTTCAGTAAAGGATAGTATAGTTCAGTATAGTACAGTATAGTTCGGTATAGTGCAGTATAGTTCAGTAAAGGATAGTATAGTTCAGTATACTACAGTATAGTTCAGTAAAGGATAGTATAGTTCAGTATACTACAGTATAGTTCAGTAAAGGATAGTATAGTTCAGTATAGTACAGTATAGTTCAGTATAGTACAGTATAGTTCAGTGTAGTTCAGTATAGTTCAGTATAGTCTAGTTCAGTATAGTCTAGTTCAGTATAGTATAGTTCAGTATAGTCTAGTTCAGTATAGTCTAGTTCAGTATAGTATAGTTCAGTATAGTCTAGTTCAGTATAATATAGTTCAGTATAGTATAGTTCAGTATAGTATAGTATAGTTCAGTATAGTTCAGTATAGTCTAGTTCAGTCTAGTTCAGTATAGTATAGTTCAGTATAGTCTAGTTCAGTATAGTTCAGTATAGTATAGTTCAGTATAGTCTAGTTCAGTATAGTCTAGTTCAGTATAATATAGTTCAGTATAGTACAGTATAGCTCAGTATAGTTCAGTATACTACAGTATAGTTCAGTAAAGGATAGTATAGTTCCGTATAGTACAGAATAGTTCAGTATAGTTCAGTATAGTATAGTTCAGTAAAGGATAGTATAGTTCCGTATAGTACAGTATTGTTCAGTATAGTTCAGTATAGTCTAGTTTAGTATAGTATAGTTCAGTATAGTATAGTTCAGTAAAGAATAGTATAGTTCAGTATAGTACAGTATAGATCAGTATAGATCAGTATAGTTCAGTATAGTTCAGTATAGTATAGTTCAGTATAGTTCAGTATAGTCTAGTTCAGTATAGTTCAGTATAGTCTAGTATAGTACAGTAAAGTTCAGTATAGTATAGTTCAGTATAGTATAGTTCAGTATAGTCTAGTTCAGTATAGTATAGTTCAGTATAGTTCAGTATAGTTCAGTATAGTCTAGTTCAGTATAGTTCAGTATAGTCTAGTTCAGTATAGTCTAGTTCAGTATAGTCTAGTATAGTACAGTAAAGTTCAGTATAGTATAGTTCAGTATAGTATAGTTCTGTGTAGTATAGTTCAGTATAGTATAGTTCAGTATAGTTTAGTATAGTCTAGTTCAGTATAGTTCAGTGTAGTCTAGTTCAGTATAGTCTAGTTCAGTATAGTATAGTTCAGTATAGTCTAGTTCAGTATAGTCTAGTTCAGTATAGTATAGTTCAGTATAGTCTAGTTCAGTATAGTTCAGTATAGTCTAGTTCAGTATAGTAAAGTTCAGTATAGTATAGTTCAGTATAGTATAGTTCAGTAAAGGATAGTATAGTTCAGTATAGTCTAGTTCAGTATAGTCTAGTTCAGTATAGTATAGTTCAGTAAAGGATAGTATAGTTCAGTATAGATAGTTCAGTATAGTATAGTTCAGTAAAGGATAGTATAGTTCAGTATAGTATAGTTCAGTACAGTATAGTTCAGTAAAGGATAGTATAGTTCAGTATAGTCTAGTTCAGTATAGTCTAGTTCAGTATAGTATAGTTCAGTAAAGGATAGTATAGTTCAGTATAGTATAGTCCAGTATAGTATAGTTCAGTATAGTTCAGTACAGTATAGTTCAGTATAGTTCAGTATAGTTCAGTATAGTTCAGTATAGTTCAGTACAGTCTAGTTCAGTATAGTATAGTTCAGTATAGTTCAGTATAGTATAGTTCAGTATAGTTCAGTATAGTATAGTTCAGTATAGTTCAGTATAGTATGGTTCAGTATAGTATAGTTCAGTATAGTATAGTTCAGTATAGTATAGTTCAGTATAGTATAGTTCAGTATAGTTCAGTATAGTATAGTTCAGTATAGTCTAGTTCAGTATAGTTCAGTATAGTCTAGTTCAGTATAGTATAGTTCAGTATAGTATAGTTCAGTATAGTCTAGTTCAGTATAGTATAGTTCAGTAAAGGATAGTATAGTTCAGTATAGTCTAGTTCAGTATAGTCTAGTTCAGTATAGTATAGTTCAGTAAAGGATAGTATAGTTCAGTATAGTTCAGTACAGTATAGTTCAGTATAGTTCAGTATAGTTCAGTATAGTTCAGTACAGTCTAGTTCAGTATAGTTTAGTATAGTATAGTTCAGTATAGTATAGTTTTGTGTAGTATAGTTCAGTATAGTATAGTTCGGTATAGTTCAGTAAAGGATAGTATAGTTCAGTATTGTATAGTTCAGTATAGTTCAGTATAGTTCAGTACAGTATAGTTCAGTATAGTTCAGTATAGTTCAGTAAAGGATAGTATAGTTCAGTAAAGTTCAGTAAAGGATAGTATAGTTCAGTATAGTATAGTTCAGTATAGTATTGTTCAGTTCAGTATAGTTCAGTACAGTATAGTTCAGTATAGTTCAGTGTAGTTCAGTATAGATCAGTATAGTTCAATATAGTTCAGTATAGATCAGTATAGTTCAGTATAGTTCAGTATAGATCAGTATAGATCAGTATAGTTCAGTCTAGTTCGGTATAGTTCGGTATAGTTCAGTATAGTTCAGTATAGTTCAGTATAGTTCGGTATAGTTCAGTATAGTTCGGTATAGTTCAGTATAGTTCAGTACAGTCTAGTTCAGTATAGTCTAGTTCAGTATAGTTCAGTACAGTATAGTTCAGTAAAGGATAGTTCAGTGTAGTTCAGTATAGTTCAGTATAGTTCAGTATAGTTCAGTATAGTTCAGTATAGTTCAGTATAGTTCAGTATAGTCTAGTTCAGTATAGTGCAGTATTGTTCAGTAAAGTGCAGTATAGTACTGTTCAGTATAGTAAATTTCAGTACAGTATAGTACTGTGCATTATAGTATAGTTCAGTATAGTTCGGTATAGTGCAGTATAGTTCAGTATAGTATAGTATAGTTCAGTATAGTATAGTTCAGTATAGTTCAGTACAGTATAGTTCAGTATAGTTCAGTATAGTTCAGTACAGTATAGTACAGCACAGTATAGTTCAGTATAGTCTAGTTCAGTATAGTTCAGTATTGTATAGTTCAGTATAGTTCAGTACAGTATAGTTCAGTATTGTATAGTTCAGTATAGTTCAGTGTAGTTCAGTACAGTATAGTTCAGTAAAGGATAGTATAGTTCAGTATAGTTCAGTATAGTTCAGTAAAGTTCAGTAAAGGATAGTATAGTTCAGTATAGTATAGTTCAGTTCAGTATAGTTCAGTACAGTATAGTTCAGTATAGTTCAGTATAGTTCAGTATAGATCAGTATAGTTCAATATAGTTCAGTATAGTTCAGTATAGTTCGGTATAGTTCAGTATAGTTCAGTACAGTCTAGTTCAGTATAGTCTAGTTCAGTATAGTGCAGTATTGTTCAGTAAAGTGCAGTATAGTACTGTTCAGTATAGTAAATTTCAGTACAGTATAGTACTGTGCATTATAGTATAGTTCAGTATAGTTCAGTACAGTGTAGTTCAGTATAGTTCAGTACAGTATAGTACAGCACAGTATAGTTCAGTATAGTCTAGTTCAGTATAGTGCAGTATTGTTCAGTAAAGTGCAGTATAGTACTGTTCAGTACAGTATAGTTCAGTATAGTTCAGTGTCTCTGTGTCTCTGTCTCTCTCTCTGTCTCTCTCTGTCTCTGTCTCTCTCTCTCTCTCTGTCTCTCTCTGTCTGTCTCTCTCTCTCTCTCTCTCTCTGTCTCTCTCTCTCTCTCTCTCTGTCTCTGTCTCTGTCTCTGTCTCTGTCTCTCTCTCTCTCTCTCTCTCTGTCTCTCTCTGTCTCTGTCTGTCTGTCTGTCTGTCTGTCTCTCTCTCTCTCTCTCTCTCTGTCTCTCTCTGTCTCTCTCTCTCTCTGTCTCTCTCTGTCTCAAAATTCAATCCAAGGGCTTTATTGGCATGGGAAGCATATGTTAACATTGCCAAAGCAAGTGAAATAATAAAAATGAACAGTAAACATTACACTGACAGAAGTACCAAAATAATAGTCATTTCAGATGTCATATTATATCTATATACAGTCTATATACAGTGTTGTAACGATGTTCAAATAGTTAAAGTACAAAAGGGAAAATAAATAAATATGTCTTTTATTTACAATGGTGTTTGTTCTTCACTGGTTGCCCTTTTCTTGTGGCAACAGGTCACAAATCTTGCTGCTGTGATGCACACTGTGGTATTTCACCCAGTAGATATGGGAGTTTATCAAAATTGGATTTGTTTTCTAATTCTTTGTGGATCTGTGTAATCTGAGGGAAATATGTGTCTCTAATATGGTCATACATTTGGCAGGAGGTTAGGAAGTGCAGCTCAGTTTCCACCTCATTTTGTGAGCAGTGTGCACATAGCCTGTCTTCTCTTGAGAGCCAGGTCTGCCTACGGCGGCCTTTCTCAATAGCAAGGCTATGCTCACTGAGTCTGTACATAGTCAAAGCTTTCCTTAATTTTGGGTCAGTCACAGTGGTCAGGTATTCTGCCACTGTGTACTCTCTGTTTAGGGCCAAATAGCATTCTAGTTTGCTCTGTTTTTTTGATAATTCTTTCCAATGTGTCAAGTAATTATCTTTTTGTTTTCTCATGATTTGGTTGGGTCTAATTGTGCTGTTGTCCTGGGGCTCTGTGGGGTGTGTTTGTGTTTGTGAACAGAGCCCTAGGACCAGCTTGCTTAGGGGACTCTTCTCCAGGTTCATCTCTCTGTAGGTGATGGCTTTGTTATGGAAGGTTTGGGAATCGCTTCCTTTTAGGTGGTTGTAGAATTTAACGTCTCTTTTCTGGATTTTGATAATTAGTGGGTATCGGCCTAATCCTGCTCTGCATGCATTATTTGGTGTTCTACGTTGTACACAGAGGATATTTTTGCAGAATTCTGCATGCAGAGTCTCAATTTGGTGTTTGTCCCATTTTGTGAATTCTTGGTTGGTGAGCGGACCCCAGACCTCACAACCATAAAGGGCAATGGGCTCTATGACTGATCCAAGTATTTTTAGCCAGATCCTAATTGGTATGTTGAAATTTATGTTCCTTTTGATGGCATAGAAGGCCCTTCTTGCCTTGTCTCTCAGATCGTTCACAGCTTTGTGGAAGTTACCTGTGGTGCTGATGTTTAGGCCGAGGTATGTATAGTTTTTTGTGTGCTCCAGGGCAACAGTGTCCAGATGGAATTTGTGGTCCTGGCGACTGGACCTTTTTTGGAACACCATTATTTTGGTCTCACTGAGATTTACTGTCAGGGCCCAGGTCTGACAGAATCTGATCTAGGTGCTGATGTAGGCCCTCCTTGGTTGGGGACAGAAGCACCAGATCATCAGCAAACAGTAGACATTTGACTTTAGATTCTAGTAGGGTGAGGCCGGGTGCTGCAGACTCTTCTAGTAAGGTGAGGCCGGGTGCTGCAGACTGTTCTAGTGCCCTCGCCAATTCGTTGATATATATGTTGAAGAGGATGGGGCTTAAGCTGCATCCCTGTCTCACCCCACGGCCCTGTGGAAAGAAATGTGTGTGTTTTTTTGCCAATTTTATCCATACACACTTGTTGTTTGTGCATACCACCCTGCATTTTTTTTGCCAGCAGCATAACACCCTGCAGCCCACTGCTGGCTTGCCTCAGAAGCTAAGCAGGGTTGGTCCTGGTCAGTCCCTGGATGGGAGACCAGATGCTGCTGGAAGTGGTGCTGGAGGGCCAGTAGGAGGCACTCTTTCCCCAAAAATATCCCAATGCAGGGCAGTGATTGGGGACACTGCCCTGTGAAGGGTGCCGTCTCTCAGATGGGTCATTAAACGGGTGTTCTGACTCTCTGTGGTCACCTAAAGATCCCATGCCACTTATCGTAAGAGTAGGGGTGTTAACCCCGGTGTCCTGGCTAAATTCCCAATCTGGCCCTCATACCATCATTGCCACCTAATCACCCCATCTTACAATTGGCTCATTCCTCCTTTCCCCTGTAACTATTCTCCAGGTCGTTGCTGTAAATGAAAATGTGTTCTCAGTCAACTTACCTGGTAAAATAAGGGTAAAATAAAAATTGTGTAAATGGATTTTATAATGTCCTATGTTTTACCCCCAACACCACTTTCCAACACTTTTGTATAGCAGACCCTCATGCCACATTGAGTCAAAAGCTTTTTTGAAATCCCAAAAAGCACGAGAAGACTTTGCCTTTCATACGCTCATATGGTAAATAGCCAATTTGACATTTACTCAGTACATTATTTTCACTGAGGAAATGTACGGTGATGATGCAGAGGATTTTCCCAAAGTTGCTGTTGATGCATATCCCACGGTAGTTATTAGGGTTAAATTTGTATTTGATCATGTACAGTTGTAGTCATAGTAGTTTACATACACTTAGGTTAGCGTCATTTAAAACTCGTTTTTCAACCACTCCACACATTTCTTGTTAACAAACGATAGTTTTGGCAAGTTGGGTTAGGACATCTACTTTGTGCATGACACAATACATTTTTCAAACAATTGTTTACAGACAGATTATTTCACTTATAATTTACTGTATCACAATTCCAGTGGGTCAGAAGTTTACATACACTAAGTTGACTGTGCCTTTAAACAGCTTGGAAAATTCCAGAAAATGATGTCATGGCTTTAGAAGCTTCTGATAGGCTAATTGACATAATTTGAGTCAATTGGAGGTGTACCTGTGGATTTATTTCAAGGCCTACCTTCAAACTCAGTGCCTCTTTGCTTGACCTCATGGGAAAATCAAAAGAAATCAGCCAAGACCTCAGAAATAAAATTGTAGACCTCCACAAGTCTGGTTCATCCTTGGGAGCAATTTCCAAACGCCTGAAGGTACCACGTTCATCTGTACAAACAATAGTACGCAAGTATAAACACCATGGGACCACACAGCCGTCATACTGCTCAGGAAGGAGACGTGTTCTGTGTCTCTCAAACTGTCTCTCATTAGAGCCAGTTTGCGCTATTCTGTGAAGGGAGTAGTACACAGAATGGTTCAAGATCTTCAGTTTTTTGGCAATTTCTCACATGGAATAGCCTTCATTTCTCAGAACAAGAATAGACTGACGAGTTTCAGAAGAAAGTTATTTGTTTCTGGGCATTTTGAGCCTGTAATTGAACCCACAAAATGCTGTTTCTCCAGATACTCAACGAGTCTAAAGAATGAAGTTTTTATTGCTTCTTTAATCACTTGTATTAGCCAGCACAACGTGCCATTGGAACACAGGAGTGATGGTTGCTGATAATGGGCCTCTGTACGTCTATGTAGATATTCCATAAAAAATCTGCCGTTTCCAGCTACAATAGTAATTTATAACATTAACAATATCTACACTGTATTTATGATCAATGTTGTGTTATTTTAATGGACCAAAAATGTGCTTTTCTTTCAAAAATCAAGGACATTTCGAAGTGACCCCAAACTTTTGAATGGTAGTGTATACGTTCTATCTTATTTTCCATCATTAACGATTAATATGCGTAATAATGTTGGCAGTGCAAAGGATTGGTACCTATAACCAGGATTATTGCATTACATTTTTGCATTATTATTTTTGCAAACAATTATTGTGACTCCTCCTATGTTGTACCTAACATAACATTGTGTGTGTGTGTGTGTGTGTGGTGGTGGTGGGGGGGGGGGGGGTGGACACACACACACAATGTTATGTTAGGGACAACATAGGAGGAGTCACAATAATTGTTTGTTATTGTGATTGTGATAATTGTGGGACACACACATCACCCCACCCCTTTCCCCCACAATCAACCATAAGCTCAGATGCTCAACGGTTGTTACATCCCAGAGCCTTAAAGAAATGTCCTGATTTATGAATACAGTTACAGATGTTTGAGAAAGCATGAAAGATTGAGCAAAAAAAATGTGAGATTTGATTAACCATTGTCAAGTCCTAGGTGATGGAGATCAGATCTTTCCCCTGAAACACCCACACGCTGGTCCCCCCCGTTGTGACCATTTCTCCAAGCATCCGTGCAATCAGACCTTTGATGATTATGTGCCACCAGGGCCACAATAATATACCCCCGTTTCTGATTGTCAGAGTGTGACCCCCCCCCCCCCCCCTCCCCATGGGTTACTGCAGCTAGTGTTGCCAGCACTGCCACTGCCTGGGTGGGGGCACCACACCGGAATCCCCACCGGCTAGGTACATTAAGGTTCTCATTAGCAGCTTTGAGAATGTCCTTGTATATTATGCTCTCCCTTTAGGGGGCTTTGCAGGACCAACCCTGCCAGGCAGGCTCAGAATCTAGATGGGGACTATATGTATCATTTATATCTGCCATATCTGCACAAAATTGAAAGCTTTCTCTCTCTCACAACCCCTGCTCACAGACACACATTGGTTCTGGGATATGCAACCATTTCCTTTCTCAGTCACTCAACGCCACACTTTTCCAAAACACCAAAAAACACACACCACACCTTCCATCACAATACGTTCCACCTATACCCACACACTGTGCCTTCTATGTGATCTGTTTGCTGTGTTTTATCATGTTGATTGAGTACTTTTGTGTTCCATTTAGTTATTATGAAGATATGTTATTTACTGTAGTGAGTCACACTGTATCGCGGGCACCTTTTCAAATCAAATCAAATGTTATTTGTCACATACAAATAAGGTTAGCAGATGTTAATGCGAGTGAAGTGAAATGCTTGTGCTTCTAGTTCCGACAATATCTAACAAGTGATCTCGCTCTGTCGTTTCCTGGACGTCTTACTCCTATCTATGGATGCAGTTTTGCACATTCTTAGCATTCTCTCAACTAGCTTCACCTGGAATGTTTTTCCAACAGTCTTGAAGGAGTTCCGGCAAATGCTGAGCACTTGTTGGCTGCTTTTCCTTCACTCTGCGGTCCAACTCATCCAAACCATCTCAATTGGGTTGAGTTTGGGTGATTTTGGAGGCCAGGTCATCTGATGCAGCACTTCATCACTCTCCTTCTTGGTCAAATAGCCCTTATGCAGCCTGGAGGTGTGTTGGGTTATTGTCCTGTTGTCCAAATATTTGTCCCAATCAGTAGAAATCCGATGGGATGGCGTATCCCTGCAGAATGCTGTGGTAGCCATGCTGGTTAAGTGTGCCATCAATTCGAAAATGAATCACTGACATGGTCACCAGCAAAGCACCATCACACCACCACCTCCATGCTTCACGGTGGGAACCACACCATCACACCACCACCTCCATGCTTCACGGTGGGAACCACACCATCACACCTCCTCCTCCATGCTTCACGGTGGGAACCACACCATCACACCACCACCTCCATGCTTCACGGTGGGAACCACAAATGTGGAGATCATCCATTCACCTACGCTGCGTCTCACAAAGACACGGAGTTTGGAACCAAACATCTCAAATTTGGACTCATCAGACCAAAGGACAGATTTCCAACGGTCGAATGTCCATTGCTCGTGTTTCTTGGCCCAAGCAAGTCTCTTCTTATTATTGGTGTCCTTTAGCAGTGGTTTCTTTGCAGCAAGTTGACCTTGAAGGCCTGATTCACGCTGTCTCCTCTGAACAGTTGATGTTGAGATGTGTCTGTTACTTTATTTGGGCTGCAGTTTCTGAGTCTGGTAACTCTAATGAACTTCTCCTCTGCAGCAGATGTATCTCTGGGTCTTCCTTTCCTGTGGCGGTCCTCATGAGAGACAGTTTCATCATAGTGCTTGATGGTTTTTGCGACTGAACTTGAAGAAACTTTCAAAGTTCTTGAAATTTGTGTGTTCAGGATTGACTGACCTTCATGTCTTAAAGTAATGATGGACTGTGTTTCTCTTTGCTTATTTGAGCTGTTCTTGCCATAATATGGACTTGGTCTTTTACCAAATAGGGCTGTCGTCTGTATACCACCCCTTCCTTGTCACAACACAACTGATTGGCTCAAACGCATTAAGACGGAAAGAATTTCCACAAATTATATTTTAACAAGGCAACACCTGTTAAATGAAATGCATTCCAGGTGACGACCTCATGAAGCTGGTTGAGAGAATGTCAAGAGTGTGCAAAGCTGTCATCAAGGCAAAGGGTGGCTACTTTGAAGAATCTCAAATATAAAATAAATGTTGATTTGTTTAACACTATTTTGGTTACTACATGATTCCAAATGTGTTATTTTACAGTTTTGATGTCTTCACCATTATTCTACAATGTAGAAAATAGTCCAACTAAAGAAAACCCCTTGAATGAGTAGGAGTGTCCATACTTCTGACTGGTACTGTACCTCGCAGTGTCCTTGGACCACAACCAGTTAATTACAGTTTTCTCCAACTGCTTACACACAAAAATCTTTTCATGTCACACGATTTTTGAAACCGCTCACTCAAAGTGCAAAACTACACACCAAATATCCAAAACCATAAGCTATTTCTCAGCCTTTGACTCAGTTGTCAATTGCATAAAACACTTTTTTCAAAACACTACACACAATTCTCTAACTAAAACACAAAAATCTAACAGGAAGTGACTTACTTTCCTTTTCCAAACACAACCAATCAAAATGCTACACTTATTCACCAGGTCACACACACACTCCTCACATGTGCAAACACTAATAGCTTAACTGATCACTAACCAATCACTGCTTTACTGTAGTATAGGCCTATAAATAGGTCAAAGGTCAGATGATCTGTTATGAACAATGGATGCCAGCAATGGACAGAGAGCAAGAGGAGTAAGAGGAAGAGGAAGAAGAGGACGAGGGCAAAGAAGAGAAGGATGGAGAGCCATCTCTGATGAGATTAGGGCAACACAGTGTTGATCATGTGATGAACCACGGTTTGACCATGAGAGAGGCTGGACTGAGAGTCCGGACTGAGAGTCCAGCCCGACTTGAGTCGATTTACAGTGGCGTCCATAATTCAAACCTTCAGAAATGAGAACAGGTATGCAACTAATGACTATTTTAGCATTACAGTAATGTACTGTAAAATACGTATGACTGCATAGTATTGCATAAACATTTGTAACTCTAAGCCATCCATTTACTGCATTGAATGAATGAGGTTGGTTATCATGCTGTACTACATTTGTTTGTTGTACATTGTTTACAGTTCCTATGCTGAACACATACATCCAGATCAGGAGCCTGCTAGATTTGTGGTTTTATGGGACAATGTTAGTTTTCACCGGGCTGTTCTGGTCCAAAACTGGTTTGCCACCCATCCACAATTTGTAGTGTTGTACCTACCCACATATTCACCTTTTCTAAATCCCATAGAGGAATTCTTCTCAGCCTGGCGCTGGAAAGTGTATGATCGCCAACCCTATGCCCGCAAGCCGCGTCTCCAGGCAATGGAGGACGCATGTGGGGACATAGCGGTTGCCTCTGTCCAAGGTTGGATACGCCATGCTAGGAGATACGTTTTCTCTTGCCAAACATCGAGGGAAGTATCTTGTGATGAGGATGAAGTATTGTGGCCAGACCCAGGCCGGAGAAGAGATGAAGCGTAGCTTAGCACTGGTGACTGCCCCCCCCCCCCCCCCCCCCCGGGACCCCACACACAATTGTGTTCTTTACTGTATTCTAAAGAATATACTTTTGGTTTCCATATGTTTATGGTTTTGTTGTATGCTACTGTATACAACAGTAATGTTTGGCCTAATAAATATTTTCTGTTTCTACATTGCATTGGTGTTCACAGTGTACTTGTTACCCCTCTCAGCAGATTACTTTCCCTGTAGAACATTGTATTGAAATGTAGATATAAGCCTATGAAAGACCAAAGAGATTTAGGTTTCGAACAACAATGTTTACATGGTATATCCAAAAAAATGTACTATTATGAAAGCAGTGTTTTGCCATTTGATGCAAATGCTTCATTCTGACATGTGTTTATTGGCATTTTGAATGCAGTGTTACATTTTGAAGGAGATGTGAGGCATTTTGTGCGTAGAGTTTTGACGAAAGGAGACCGTTTTGAAAACGTGTGCAAGCAGTTGGAAAAAAACTGTAAACAGCCGGTAGACGAGACTGTTCCCCATATGTCCACTAGAGGGGAGTGTTTGAACAGGCATTAGCTACACTACAGCACTGGCAGGGTTCTCTTCTCTCAGCCACCAGTGATACCAGGTACAGCAGTGGAAATACTGAAGAGTTTGTTCCAATGTATATTTCTCTGTGTGAGCCCAATGTTTTGTCATTTTAATTCGTATCAGGTATTATCTTGAGTCGGCGAGTATTTAAACACCGAACGGATGTTTCTCACAGCTACTTAAATCAGCGTTATGCTGAGGTCGACTATGCAGATCTGAGACGTCCTTAAAGCAGTGCCCTTGAATCAATCCACAGGATTTGTTACTGCAGTTTCTGTTAACCTGCTAAAAAAAAATTATAATGGAAAGCCGATAAATAAAACGTTGCAGTCCAAAATGAGATAAAAAAATCCCATCGATGCTTTTTATTCATTGATGGAGGTGGCGGTCAATGTAAAGGGGTCTTTCTATAAGCTAGGGCACCAGTGGGGATTTCCTACACTGGACAACTTGTTACAGCTGTTGTGATAAGTCATTGATAATAATCTGCCATTTTGTTTTTCATTTTATTACATGAAGATATAAGGGGGGGATCATAGCTATATTCAATATAATTCACGAGTTGATTTAAAACCTGTTTAAAACCCTTTATCACGATTGGTGTCTTGACACATGATTTTAGACAAATCTGTCATAACATGCCTTTTCTGTCCTTCAGTCTTTCACATATTCATCCGTTAAATTAAACATTTAACTTGCTGTCGGACAGTATTTCAAATGTCTCCTTATGTTACGGGGGTGTAAACAGTTTTCAAGTAGGCCTATTCAAGTACTTGAATTTCTGAGCTCCAAATTCAAGTTCAAGTAGGCTACTTCAAGCCCCTGGTATTGACAAATCGCACAAATCCTAAATAATAAATGCAACTGCAAAATCGAGTGCTTCTAACCGAGTCAGATTACCTTGATACTTAAAACCTAAATCGCTACGGTAATTAGCGTGGTCCATCAATACTTGTGCATAACACTTGTTGGATGTGCATTTGGTGTCCAGTTGATTAGTTACACCTTGATATTTTCACACATCCTCTGATCTAGGAATTTTCTGAATGACAGTCAAGTGACGAACAGCTGGTTGTGATGGTGTATGAATGACAACACCAGCTGATGTGATGGTGTATATAATGACAACACCAGCTGATGTGATGGTGTATATAATGACAACACCAGCTGATGTGATGGTGTATATAATGACAACACCAGCTGATGTGATGGTGTATATAATGACAACACCAGCTGATGTGATGGTGTATATAATGACAACACCAGCTGATGTGATGGTGTATATAATGACAACACCAGCTGATGTGATGGTGTATATAATGACAACACCAGCTGATGTGATGGTGTATATAATGACAACACCAGCTGATGTGATGGTGTATATAATGACAACACCAGCTGATGTGATGGTGTATATAATGACAACACCAGCTGATGTGATGGTGTATATAATGACAACACCAGCTGATGTGATGGTGTATATAATGACAACACCAGCTGATGTGATGGTGTATATAATGACAACACCAGCTGATGTGATGGTGTATATAATGACAACACCAGCTGATGTGATGGTGTATATAATGACAACACCAGCTGATGTGATGGTGTATTTAATGACAACACCAGCTGATGTGATGGTGTATATAATGACAACACCAGCTGATGTGATGGTGTATGGATTGACAACAGCTGTTGTGATGGTGTATGGATTGACAACAACAGCTGATGTGATGGTGTATGGATTGACAACAGCTGTTGTGATGGTGTATATAATGACAACACCAGCTGATGTGATGGTGTATGGATTGACAACAGCTGTTGTGATGGTGTATGGATTGACAACACCAGCTGATGTGATGGTGTATATAATGACAACACCAGCTGATGTGATGGTGTATGGAATGACAACGACAACTGATGTGATGGTGTATTTAATGACAACACCAGCTGATGTGATGGTGTATGGAATGACAACGACAGCTGATGTGATGGTGTATTTAATGACAACAGCTGTTGTGATGGTGTATGCGATGCAAATAACAGAGCAAGTACTGGAAAAAAAAAAGGTCTTCACGAAGATTGTCCAGAATATTGTGTTGTCTCATTCGTGACGCTGGTGAAGACAGTAGTCACGCCCTGACCTTAGATATCTCTGTTTTTCTTTATATTTTGATTAGGTCAGGGTGTGACTAGGGTGGGTACTCTAGTTGTTGTATGTCTAGGTTTTTTTTGTATGTCTATGTTGGCCTGATATGGTTCCCAATCAGAGACAGCTGTTTATCGTTGTCTCTGATTGGGGATCATATTTAGGTAGCCATTTTCCTCATTTGTGTTGTGGGATCTTGTCTATGTATAGTTGCCTTAGTGCACATCAGTAGCGGTTCGTGACAACAGTAGTGTCTGGATCCATATTGGATCTAATATCCCTAGTGATATTGTGTTGTCTCATTCGTTACGCTGGTGAAGACAGTAGTGTCTGGGTCCATATTGGATCTAATATCCCTAGTGATATTGTGTTGTCTCATTCGTTACGCTGGTGAAGACAGTAGTGTCTGGGTCCATATTGGATCTAATATCCCTAGTGATATTGTGTTGTCTCATTCGTTACGCTGGTGAAGACAGTAGTGTCTGGGTCCATATTGGATCTAATATCCCTAGTGATATTGTGTTGTCTCATTCGTTACGCTGGTGAAGACAGTAGTGTCTGGGTCCATATTGGATCTAATATCCCTAGTGATATTGTGTTGTCTCATTCGTTACGCTGGTGAAGACAGTAGTGTCTGGGTCCATATTGGATCTAATATCCCTAGTGATATTGTGTTGTCTCATTCGTTACGCTGGTGAAGACAGTAGTGTCTGGGTCCATGTTGGATCTAATATCCCTAGTGAATAGAAAGCATCAAGGTAATGAGCTCATTTTTTCATGTTGTTTTTGTGCCTCAGATTGGACACAGTGCGCAATTGTGTAGAATAGACTATTGGTTAACAACCAACGCTATTCTTATTCATTATTCTGGATATAATGACAACAAATGACAGCTTAGATGGCGTCATCATGATGGGACCTGGTCATGAAATAACATGAGGACTGTCATCTGATACACCCGCAATTTTGACCAATACCAGGGGCTTGAAGTAGCATACTTGAACTTGAATTTGGAGCGCATAAATTCAAGTACTTGAATAGGCCTACTTGAAAATAAGACATTTCCTCAATTTGGTGCTTGATAATTCCTTGTAATTATTGTTGCCAATTTATAAGTTCTCCAACTCCCTTATAATTATCTATGATTAAAGGTTTTATCTGTTTTTGTGATAGATGTGGCCACTTTAGTTTGTTTCCCGCCGCTTCAATTGAAGGGCTTTTGTGCTCCTCTGTTGCGGTAAAACCACGTTCGGTTATTATGGGGATGAAAACGGCTGTCGGCTTCAACTTGGCTTCAAATCCTTCACTACAAAAGGAAGCTGCTTTTTGGTGCATTCTCACCATAACACCAAGTGAGATTAAGCCAAGGTGGAGGTAGCGGTCCTGCTGCTGGGTTGTTGCCCTCCTACGGCCTCCTCCACATCTCCTGATGTACTGGCCTGTCTCCTGGTAGTGCCTCCATGCTCTGGACACTACGCTGACAGACACAGCAAACCTTTTTGCCACAGCTCGCATTGATGTGCCGTCCTGGATGAACTGCACTACCTGAGCCACTTGTGTGGGTTGTAGACTCCGTCTCATGCTACCACTAGAGTGAAAGCACCGCCAGCATTCAAAAGTGACCAAAACATCAGCCAGGAAGCATAGGAACTGAGAAGTGGTCTGTGGTCACCACCTGCAGAACCACTCCTTTATTGGGGGATGTCTTGCTAATTGCCTATAATTTCCACCTTTTGTCTATTCCATTTGCACAACAGCATGTGAAATATATTGTCAATCAGTGTTGCTTCCTAAGTGGACAGTTTGATTTCACAGAAGAGTGATTGACTTGGAGTTACATTGTGTTGTTTAAGTGTTCCCTTTATTTTTTTGAGCAGTGTATAATACTATATATATCTAACTACTATATGCAATAACTATAAGCAATGTCCTCATTATTCTCTCATATTTTAGAATGTAATATCTATTTGAATATTGATGCATTGGCAACGCCTAAAAAAAAAAAAGCATTCAAAATACATTTCTCTGATTTAAAAAGAACTAAGTTGTACGTTTACCATCTTAGCTCGACAAGGAAGCCTTGAAATGGGGTGATAGTGATTAATGACACTACTATCCTCCCTTATGGAGAGTTGGCATAACAGATTTACATACTTATGGAATATTTCCTGATAACCTGATAACAATGTTTAGTATATAAATGTATAGCACCCCCTATTGCCAAGAGGTTTAATATATAAATGTGGGTTATTGAGCCAACAATGATGGGCACTGCACACTTTAATAAGCAGACTAGGATCCAATTGGTCAGCCCCTGTGGATTTCTTGTTGTCTATTGATATAGCAAAGCATCCAGGACTTGTTTTTCTGTAAGTAGCCTAAAAGAAAAGCTTTGACTATCATTTCTGTGATCATTCAACAAGTTTCCCCCTATCAGCATCCAGCCCAGTATCATAGTGAAAAGGCTTAGAAGTTCTTTCAAAGAGATACAATGGTGATTAAATGCATCAATGATGGCATTTGTTTTCCGTTATGAGGCCAGTGTCTGAATTAATTTGTTGTGGCAGAGAAGAGGAAGTAGAAACCTTCGGGGATTTGACAGTTTTCCGATATTTAGCCGGGTTCTCGTTACAATCCGAAAGAGAGGTTACATAATCAGATTTAGCCTTTCTTGATTTGTTTTAAACAACAATGACTCCTCAGTTGTTTAAAAGCTTGCCAGTCCGGGGCCTACGCCTGTGTTCCTGGCCTTGACCCAAGCATCATCTCTTTCATGAATGATAATCCAAAGTAGTATTGAAGACATCTGTAAAAATTATCACAGCTGAATCAAGTTCAAGGTCGACTGAAATCTGATCAAGGTCACTGAAAGAAAGATCATGTTAAAAAAAAAAAAAAAAAAGCCTGTTCACTGAAGTTTTTAAAAAGTTCCTCTTTGTGACGACACTAGGCTTAGATGTCTGTATTCTCACATCTCTAACACAAACAACTGGGCAATGGTCACTAGTGTCTTGGGGCGAAGACACCAGTAGAAATATATTTCTCTGGTGTATTCATTAAAATAAGATCAGTCAGAGTTGATCTCTAGGGTTGGGCCGTATAGGCTTAGTCACCAGCTGGGTTAAGTTCAGATCATTACACGTGTCTTTTAGATTGTCTGACGCCTGCATTTCCCAATCGTAATTGAGGTCACCCAGGATAATAACTTCTGATTTTGTAAAAGAAGACAACAAACGATTTAACTCCTCGAATGTGGATTTCCTAATGTCACACCATTTAGACGTGTCGATCCTAATGTCACACCATTTAGACGTGTCGATCCTAATGTCACACCATTTAGACGTGTCGATCCTAATGTCACACCATTTAGACGTGTCGATCCTAATGTCACACCATTTAGACGTGTCGATCCTAATGTCACACCATTTAGACGTGTCGATCCTAATGTCACACCATTTGGACGTGTCGATCCTAATGTCACACCATTTAGACGTGTCGATCCTAATGTCACACCATTTGGACGTGTCGATCCTAATGTCACACCATTTAGACGTGTCGATCCTAATGTCACACCATGTAGACGTGTCGATCCTAATGTCACACCATGTAGACGTGTCGATCCTAATGTCACACCATGTAGACGTGTCGATCCTAATGTCACACCATTTAGACGTGTCGATCCTAATGTCACACCATTTAGACGTGTCGATCCTAATGTCACACCATTTAGACGTGTCGATCCTAATGTCTCACCATTTAGACGTGTCGATCCTAATGTCACACCATTTAGATGTGTCGATCCTAATGTCACACCATTTAGACGTGTCGATCCTAATGTCACACCATTTGGACGTGTCGATCCTAATGTCACACCATTTAGACGTGTCGATCCTAATGTCACACCATTTGGACGTGTCGATCCTAATGTCACACCATTTGGACGTGTCGATCCTAATGTCACACCATTTGGACGTGTCGATCCTAATGTCACACCATTTGGACGTGTCGATCCTAATGTCACACCATTTGGACGTGTCGATCCTAATGTCACACCATTTGGACGTGTCGATCCTAATGTCACACCATTTGGACGTGTCGATCCTAATGTCACACCATTTGGACGTGTCGATCCTAATGTCACACCATTTGGACGTGTCGATCCTAATGTCACACCATTTGGACGTGTCGATCCTAATGTCACACCATTTAGACGTGTCGATCCTAATGTCACACCATTTAGACGTGTCGATCCTAATGTCACACCATTTAGACGTGTCGATCCTAATGTCACACCATTTGGACGTGTCGATCCTAATGTCACACCATTTAGACGTGTCGATCCTAATGTCACACCATTTAGACGTGTCGATCCTAATGTCACACCATTTGGACGTGTCACACCATTTAGACATGTTGACCCAAATATATGACTAAAGAGTTAATCAGGGTAAACTGGGATATTACTTTTTTTTCCTATTTTATTTATTTTTATTTCACCTTTATTTAACTTCTCTGGGATATGTGGGACGGTAGCGTCCCACCTAACCAACAACCAGCAGGGCGCCAAATTCAAAACAACAGAAATCTCATAATTAAAATTCCTCAAACATACAAGTATTATACACCATTTTAAAGATAAACTTCTCGTTAATCCAGCCACCGTGTCTGATTTCAAAAATGATTTATGGCGAAAGCACACCTTGCGATTATGTTAGGTCAGTACACAGAAAAACACAGCCATTTTTCCAGCCAAAGAGAGGATTAACAAAAAGCAGAAATAGAGATAAAATGAATCCCTAACCTTTGATCTTCATCAGATGACACTCATAGGACTTCATGTTACACAATACATGCATGTTTTGTTCAGTAAAGTTAAAATTTATATCCAAAAATCTGAGTTTAGGCGAGACGCTACTGTCTCACTCTGCCAAAAGCCAGAGAAAATGCAGAGCGCCAAATTCAAACTTTCATTAAATCACACATGAAATATACCAAATTAAAGCTACCCTGGTTGTGAATCCAGCCAACATGTCAGAATTCAAATAGGCTTTTCGGCGAAAGCAAACGATGCTATTATCTGAAGATAGCACCATAGTAAACAAAAACAGAGAAGCATATTTCAACCCTGCAGGCGCGACACAAGACGTAGAAATAAAAATATAATTCATGCCTTACCTTTGACGAGCTTCTGTTGTTGCCACTCCAATATGTCCCATAAAAATCACAAATGGTTCTTTTGTTCGATTAATTCCGTCGATATATATCCAAAATGTCCATTTATTTGGCGCGTTTGATCCAGAAAAACACCGGTTCCAACTTGTGAAATGTGATTACAAAATATCTCAAAGGTTACCTGTAAACTTTGCCAAAACATTTCAAACGACTTTTGTAAAATAACTTTAGGTATTTTTTTAACGTAAATAATCGATCAAATTGAAGACGGGATGATCTGTGTTCAATACAGGATTAAAACAAACTGTAGCTAGCTTTCTGGTCATGCGCCTACACAGTACACTTCACTTGACCCTCGTTCTGAACAGGGCTACTTCTTCATTACACAAAGGAAAAACGCTCAACCAATTTCTAAAGACTGTTGACATACAGTGGAAGCGGTAGGAACTGCAAGAAGGTCCCTTCGAATTCTGGATTCCCAATGAAAACTCATTGGGGAAAAAAAAATCTGAATGTTTGTCCTCGGGGTTTCGCCTGCTAAATACGTTCTGTTATACTCACAGACATGATTGAAACAGTTTTAGAAACTTCAGAGTGTTTTCTATACAAATCTACTAATACCATGCATATCTCATCTTACATTTACATTTAAGTCATTTAGCAGACGCTCTTATCCAGAGTGACTTACAAGTACATACATTCATTTTTTGTTTTTTTGTTTGTTTTTGTACTGGCCCCCCGTGGGAATCGAACCCACAACCCTGGCGTTGCAAGCTCCATGCTCTACCAACTGAGCCACACGGGGCCCTTCATCTTCTGGGGATGAGTAGCTGGCAGTTGAATTTGGGTATGCTTTTCATCCAAATGTGAAAATGCTGCCCCCTATCCTAGAGAAGTTTTAACCAGGTAGGCCAGTTTAGAACAAGTTCTCATTTGCAACTGCGACCTGGCCAAGATAAGCACAGCAATACGACACATATAACAACACAGAGTTACACATGGAATAAAGAAAGATACAATCAATAATACAGTAGAAAAAAAGAAATCTATATACAGTGAGTGCAAATGAGGTGAGATAAGGGAGGTAAGGCAATAAATAGGCCATGGTGGCGAAGTAATTACAATGTACCAATTATACACTGGCATGGTAGATGTGCAGAAGATGCATGTGCAAGTAGAGATACTGGGGTGCAAAGGAGCAAGATAAATAAATAAATACAGTATGGGGATGAGGTAGTTGGATGGGCTATTTACAGATGGGCTATATACAGGTGCAGTGATCTGTGAGCTGCTCTGACAGCTGGTGCTTAAAGCTAGTGAGTGAGATACGGGTCTCCAGCTTCAGTGATTTTTGCAGTCCGTTCCAATCATTGCCAGCAGAGAACTGGAAGGAAAGACGACCGAAGGAGCAATTGGCTTTGGGGAGGACCAGTGAGACATACCTGCTGGAGCGCATGCTACGAGTGGATGCTGCTATGGTGACCAGTGAGCTGAGATAAGGTGGGGCTTTACCCATCGGGTAATGTCAATTATGCTTGCCAGTTATGATCAGTTACATCATATGCACATTTCCGTGGAACAGTTTCATTATTTATTTATATGTAAAGATTTTTTACAAAACATCCACATAGACAGCATACAGACGCAAACAAACATCAACGATGTCACACCTGCCCAGACCCCCATTTCACACCCCCATCTCCAGATTAACTACATCACACCTGCCCAGATCCACCTGCTCACACCCCCATCTCCAGATCAACGACATCACACCTTCCCAGACCCCCCTTTTCACACCCCCATCTCCAGATCAACGACATCACACCTTCCCAGATCCCCCTGCTCACACCCCCATCTCCAGATCAATGACATCACACCTTCCCAGACCCCCCTGCTCACACCCCCATCTCCAGATCAACGACATCACACCTGCCCAGACCCACCTGCTCACACCCCCATCTCCAAATCAACGACATCACACCTGACCAGACCCCCATTTCACACCCCCATCTCCAGATCAACGACATCACATCTGCCCAGACCCACCTGCTCACACCCCCATCTCCAGATCAACGACATCACACCTGCCCTGACCCCCTGCTCACACCCCCATCTCCAGATCAACGACATCACATCTGCCCAGACCCCCTCCTCACACCCCCATCTCCAGATTAACTACATCACACCTGCTCACACCCCCTCCTCACACCCCCATCTCCAGATCAACGACATCACACCTTACCAGACCCACCTGCTCACACCCCCATCTCCAGATCAACGACATCACACCTGCCCTGACCCCCTGCTCACACCCCCATCTCCAGATCAACGACATCACATCTGCCCAGACCCCCTCCTCACACCCCCATCTCCAGATTAACTACATCACACCTGCTCACACCCCCTCCTCACACCCCCATCTCCAGATCAACGACATCACACCTTACCAGACCCACCTGCTCACACCTCCATCTCCAGCGCCCGCATCACTCTCCACCACCTCCATCTCCAGCGCCCGCATCACTCTCCACCACCCCCATCTCCAGCGCCCGCATCACTCTCCACCACCTCCATCTCCAGCGCCCGCATCACTCTCCACCACCCTCATCTCCAGCGCCCGCATCACTCTCCACCACCCCCATCTCCACCACCCGCATCACTCTCCACCACCTCCATCTCCAGCGCCCGCATCACTCTCCACCACCCCCATCTCCAGCGCCCGCATCACTCTCCACCACCCCCATCTCCAGCGCCCGCATCACTCTCCGCCACCTCCATCTCCAGCGCCCGCATCACTCTCCGCCACCTCCATCTCCAGCGCCCGCATCACTCTCCGCCACCTCCATCTCCAGCGCCCGCATCACTCTCCGCCACCTCCATCTCCAGCGCCCGCATCACTCTCCGCCACCTCCATCTCCAGCGCCCGCATCACTCTCCGCCACCTCCATCTCCAGCGCCCGCATCACTCTCCGCCACCTCCATCTCCAGCGCCCGCATCACTCTCCACCACCCCCATCTCCACCACCCGCATCACTCTCCACCACCTCCATCTCCAGCGCCCGCATCACTCTCCACCACCCCCATCTCCAGCGCCCGCATCACTCTCCGCCACCTCCATCTCCAGCGCCCGCATCACTCTCCGCCACCTCCATCTCCAGCGCCCGCATCACTCTCCGCCACCTCCATCTCCAGCGCCCGCATCACTCTCCGCCACCTCCATCTCCAGCGCCCGCATCACTCTCCACCACTCCCATCTCCATCTCCGCATCACTCTCCACCACATGGCCTCAAACTGCACCATTTCGTTTCTCTCCTTCGCACTTTCAACATTTTAGATAATAAAGCATTTGACCTTTCCACTGTCTTAACGATGGAGGATAGGTTGATTTCCAGTTTTTAAGTATACACTTTTTTTCAAGATGACTGACAAGAAAAGTATCTTCTAACCCATCGGGTGTCTCGCCGTAACATTACATGCCATGTCTTGAAATATGCAGATGGATTAAAAGTACATTTGCACTGTAATACTTCTGACAGCCATCCTTCTAACTCCGCCCAACTTTTAGACATTATAATGTTCCCAGAAGGCTTATTCAGTCATTGTTAGTTTTACACTTAAGACTGTATAATTTGAATTTTGGCTCTTGTATAATAAATATATATATAATGTATAATACATTCTATACATTAGTTTATGCTGGATTAAGTGTACATTTTTAGTTAACTGTCGTTTCAGTAGTTATGTTCCCTACATTCCCTACATCATGTGTTATTTTTTAAATCTTGATTCCAATAGTTATAGGGGACACCCTGGTCAGTGTACTATACAGGGCATAGGGGACACACTGGTCAGTGTACTATACAGGGCATAGGGGACACACTGGTCAGTGTACTATACAGGGAATAGGGTACCCTGGTCAGTGTACTATACAGGGAATAGGGACACCCTGGTCAGTGTACTATACAGGGAATAGGGGGTACCCTGGTCAGTGTACTATACAGGGAATAGGGACACCCTGGTCAGTGTACTATATAGGGGACACCCTGGTCAGTGTACTATACAGGGAATAGGGGCACCCTGGTCAGTGTACTATACAGGGAATAGGGTACACCCTGGTCAGTGTACTATATAGGGGACACCCTGGTCAGTGTACTATACAGGGAATAGGGGCACCCTGGTCAGTGTACTATACAGGGAATAGGGGCACCCTGGTCAGTGTACTATACAGGGAATAGGGGACACCCTGGTCAGTGTACTATACAGGGAATAGGGTACCCTGGTCAGTGTACTATACAGGGAATAGGGACACCCTGGTCAGTGTACTATACAGGGAATAGGGGGTACCCTGGTCAGTGTACTATACAGGGAATAGGGGACACCCTGGTCAGTGTACTATATAGGGGACACCCTGGTCAGTGTACTATACAGGGAATAGGGGACACCCTGGTCAGTGTACTATACAGGGAATAGGGGGTACCCTGGTCAGTGTACTATATAGGGGACACCCTGGTCAGTGTACTATACAGGGAATAGGGGCACCCTGGTCAGTGTACTATACAGGGAATAGGGGACACCCTGGTCAGTGTACTATATAGGGGACACCCTGGTCAGTGTACTATACAGGGAATAGGGGACACACTGGTCAGTGTACTATACAGGGAATAGGGGACACCCTGGTCAGTGTACTATACAGGGAATAGGGTACACCCTGGTCAGTGTACTATACAGGGAATAGGGGACACCCTGGTCAGTGTACTATACAGGGCATAGGGGACACACTGGTCAGTGTACTATACAGGGAATAGGGTACCCTGGTCAGTGTACTATACAGGGAATAGGGACACCCTGGTCAGTGTACTATATAAGGGACACCCTGGTCAGTGTACTATATAGGGGACACCCTGGTCAGTGTACTATACAGGGAATAGGGGCACCCTGGTCAGTGTACTATACAGGGAATAGGGGACACCCTGGTCAGTGTACTATACAGGGAATAGGGGACACCCTGGTCAGTGTACTATATAGGGGACACCCTGGTCAGTGTAATATACAGGGAATAGGGGGTACCCTGGTCAGTGTACTATATAGGGGACACCCTGGTCAGTGTACTATACAGGGAATAGGGGGTACCCTGGTCAGTGTACTATACAGGGAATAGGGGACACCCTGGTCAGTGTACTATATAGGGGACACCCTGGTCAGTGTACTATACAGGGAATAGGGGGTACCCTGGTCAGTGTACTATACAGGGAATAGGGGGTACCCTGGTCAGTGTACTATATAGGGGACACCCTGGTCAGTGTACTATACAGGGAATAGGGGACACACTGGTCAGTGTACTATACAGGGAATAGGGGACACCCTGGTCAGTGTACTATACAGGGCATAGGGGACACACTGGTCAGTGTACTATACAGGGCATAGGGGACACACTGGTCAGTGTACTATACAGGGAATAGGGTACCCTGGTCAGTGTACTATACAGGGAATAGGGACACCCTGGTCAGTGTACTATACAGGGAATAGGGGGTACCCTGGTCAGTGTACTATACAGGGAATAGGGGACACCCTGGTCAGTGTACTATACAGGGAATAGGGGGTACCCTGGTCAGTGTACTATACAGGGAATAGGGGACACCCTGGTCAGTGTACTATATAGGGGACACCCTGGTCAGTGTACTATACAGGGAATAGGGGCACCCTGGTCAGTGTACTATACAGGGAATAGGGGACACCCTGGTCAGTGTACTATACAGGGAATAGGGTACCCTGGTCAGTGTACTATACAGGGAATAGGGACACCCTGGTCAGTGTACTATACAGGGAATAGGGGACACCCTGGTCAGTGTACTATACAGGGCATAGGGGGTACCCTGGTCAGTGTACTATATAGGGGACACCCTGGTCAGTGTACTATACAGGGAATAGGGGACACCCTGGTCAGTGTACTATACAGGGAATAGGGGGTACCCTGGTCAGTGTACTATACAGGGAATAGGGACACCCTGGTCAGTGTACTATATAGGGGACACCCTGGTCAGTGTACTATACAGGGAATAGGGGACACCCTGGTCAGTGTACTATATAGGGGACACACTGGTCAGTGTACTATACAGGGAATAGGGGACACCCTGGTCAGTGTACTATACAGGGAATAGGGTACACCCTGGTCAGTGTACTATACAGGGAATAGGGGACACCCTGGTCAGTGTACTATACAGGGCATAGGGGACACACTGGTCAGTGTACTATACAGGGAATAGGGTACCCTGGTCAGTGTACTATACAGGGAATAGGGACACCCTGGTCAGTGTACTATATAGGGGACACCCTGGTCAGTGTACTATATAGGGGACACCCTGGTCAGTGTACTATATAGGGGACACCCTGGTCAGTGTACTATACAGGGAATAGGGGACACCCTGGTCAGTGTACTATATAGGGGACACCCTGGTCAGTGTACTATACAGGGAATAGGGGCACCCTGGTCAGTGTACTATACAGGGAATAGGGGACACCCTGGTCAGTGTACTATATAGGGGACACCCTGGTCAGTGTAATATACAGGGAATAGGGGGTACCCTGGTCAGTGTACTATATAGGGGACACCCTGGTCAGTGTACTATACAGGGAATAGGGGGTACCCTGGTCAGTGTACTATACAGGGAATAGGGGACACCCTGGTCAGTGTACTATATAGGGGACACCCTGGTCAGTGTACTATACAGGGAATAGGGGGTACCCTGGTCAGTGTACTATACAGGGAATAGGGGGTACCCTGGTCAGTGTACTATATAGGGGACACCCTGGTCAGTGTACTATACAGGGAATAGGGGACACCCTGGTCAGTGTACTATACAGGGAATAGGGGACACCCTGGTCAGTGTACTATATAGGGGACACCCTGGTCAGTGTACTATACAGGGAATAGGGGGTACCCTGGTCAGTGTACTATATAGGGGACACCCTGGTCAGTGTACTATACAGGGAATAGGGGACACCCTGGTCAGTGTACTATACAGGGAATAGGGTACCCTGGTCAGTGTACTATACAGGGAATAGGGGGTACCCTGGTCAGTGTACTATACAGGGAATAGGGGCACCCTGGTCAGTGTACTATACAGGGAATAGGGGACACCCTGGTCAGTGTACTATATAGGGGACACCCTGGTCAGTGTACTATACAGGGAATAGGGGACACACTGGTCAGTGTACTATACAGGGAATAGGGGACACCCTGGTCAGTGTACTATACAGGGAATAGGGTACACCCTGGTCAGTGTACTATACAGGGAATAGGGGACACCCTGGTCAGTGTACTATACAGGGAATAGGGAATAGGGGACACCCTGGTCAGTGTACTATATAGGGGACACCCTGGTCAGTGTACTATACAGGGAATAGGGGACACCCTGGTCAGTGTACTATACAGGGAATAGGGACACCCTGGTCAGTGTACTATACAGGGAATAGGGGACACCCTGGTCAGTGTACTATATAGGGAATAGGGGACACCCTGGTCAGTGTACTATACAGGGAATAGGGTACACCCTGGTCAGTGTACTATACAGGGAATAGGGGACACCCTGGTCAGTGTACTATACAGGGAATAGGGAATAGGGGACACCCTGGTCAGTGTACTATACAGGGAATAGGGGACACCCTGGTCAGTGTACTATACAGGGAATAGGGGACACCCTGGTCAGTGTACTATACAGCGAATAGGGACACCCTGGTCAGTGTACTATACAGGTAATAGGGGACACCCTGGTCAGTGTACTATACAGGGAATAGGGGACACCCTGGTCAGTGTACTATACAGGGAATAGGGGACACCCTGGTCAGTGTACTATACAGGGAATAGGGGACACCCTGGTCAGTGTACTATACAGGGAATAGGGAATAGGGGACACCCTGGTCAGTGTACTATACAGGGAATAGGGGACACCCTGGTCAGTGTACTATACAGGGAATAGGGGACACCCTGGTCAGTGTACTATACAGGGAATAGGGACACCCTGGTCAGTGTACTATACAGGGAATAGGGACACCCTGGTCAGTGTACTATACAGGGAATAGGGGACACCCTGGTCAGTGTACTATACAGGGAATAGGGGACACCCTGGTCAGTGTACTATACAGGGAATAGGGAATAGGGGACACCCTGGTCAGTGTACTATACAGGGAATAGGGGACACCCTAGTCAGTGTAGTATACAGGGAATGGGGACACCCTGGTCAGTGTACTATACAGCGAATAGGGACACCCTGGTCAGTGTACTATACAGGTAATAGGGGACACCCTGGTCAGTGTACTATACAGGGAATAGGGGACACCCTGGTCAGTGTACTATACAGGGAATAGGGGACACCCTGGTCAGTGTACTATACAGGTAATAGGGGACACCCTGGTCAGTGTACTATACAGGGAATAGGGTACCCTGGTCAGTGTACTATACAGGGAATAGGGGACACCCTGGTCAGTGTACTATACAGGGAATAGGGACACCCTGGTCAGTGTACTATACAGGGAATAGGGGACACCCTGGTCAGTGTACTATATAGGGGACACCCTGGTCAGTGTACTATACAGGGAATAGGGGACACCCTGGTCAGTGTACTATACAGGGAATAGGGGACACCCTGGTCAGTGTACTATATAGGGGACACCCTGGTCAGTGTAATATACAGGGAATAGGGGACACCCTGGTCAGTGTACTATATAGGGGACACCCTGGTCAGTGTACTATACAGGGAATAGGGGACACCCTGGTCAGTGTACTATACAGCGAATAGGGGCACCCTGGTCAGTGTACTATACAGGGAATAGGGGACACCCTGGTCAGTGTACTATATAGGGGACACCCTGGTCAGTGTACTATACAGGGAATAGGGACACCCTGGTCAGTGTACTATACAGGGAATAGGGGACACCCTGGTCAGTGTACTATACAGGGAATAGGGGACACCCTGGTCAGTGTACTATACAGGGAATAGGGGCACCCTGGTCAGTGTACTATACAGGGAATAGGGGACACCCTGGTCAGTGTACTATACAGGGAATAGGGTACCCTGGTCAGTGTACTATACAGGGAATAGGGGACACCCTGGTCAGTGTACTATACAGGGAATAGGGGACACCCTGGTCAGTGTATTATACAGGGAATAGGGTACCCTGGTCAGTGTACTATACAGGGAATAGGGTACCCTGGTCAGTGTACTATACAGGGAATAGGGGACACCCTGGTCAGTGTACTATACAGGGAATAGGGACACCCTGGTCAGTGTATAATAAGGGGCCCTTTGTCATTCGGACAGTGTGCTTTTGTCTTTTTGTATTTAGACTAGATTTGTTCACCTACCTGTGGAACTCAAGTCAGCTTTAGTGGTAATGATCTTTCTGTGTTTTGCTTATTATAGTAATGTATTTTGATCATCTTTTCATCATGCCATCTTTCTGTGTGATTCTCAATATAGTAATGTCTTTTTTTTTTGTCTCTGTCTCTCCCTCTCTCTCTCTCCCACCCCCCTCTCTTCCTCTCTCTCACCCCTCTCCCTCCCCCACTCTCCCTCCGTCTCCCACCTCTCTCTCTCTCCCCCTCTCTCTGTCCCACCCCCCTCTCTCTCTCTCTCTCTCTCTCTCTCTCCCCCTCTCTCTCTCTCCCACCCCCCTCTCTCCCTCTCTCTCACCCCTCTCTCTCTCTCTCTCTCTCTCTCTCTCTCTCTCTCCCACCCCCCACTCTCCCTCCGTCTCCCACCTCTCTCCCTCTCTCTCTCTCTCTCTCTCTCTCCCTCTCCCTCCCCCCTCTCCCCCTCTCTCTCACCCCTCTCTCTCTCTCTCCCACCCCCCCTCTCTCCCTCTCTCACTCTCCCTCCCATCCCTCTCCCTCCTTCTGTCCCCCACCTCTCCCCTTTGTTCTGTTAAATGAATGAGATATTAATGGAATATTAAACACAGCTGGGTATGAATTTTTATGGTACTGGATGTCATAATAGGCTTATTGGGTGGCTGGTCTGTTGAAGACTAATTATTGGGTGGCTGGTCTGTTGAAGACTGTCTAATGGGTGGCTGGTCTGTTGAAGACTGTCTATTGGGGGGCTGGTCTGTTGAAGACTGTCTATTGGGTGGCTGGTCTGTTGAAGACTGTCTATTGGGTGGCTGGTCTGTTGAAGACTGTCTATTGGGTGGCTGGTCTGTTGAAGACTGTCTATTGGGTGGCTGGTCTATTGAAGACTAATTATTGGGTGGCTGGTCTGTTGAAGACTGTCTATTGGGTGGCTGGTCTGTTGAAGACTAATTATTGGGTGGCTGGTCTGTTGAAGACTAATTATTGGGTGGCTGGTCTGTTGAAGACTGTCTATTCTTGCTGCACTTCCGCATTCAACAACCCGGTCGCATTCCGCTTCGCTCCACAGGTAGTATCACACTTTCACTTCATTTCATTACAGTACAACGGTTTGATTTGTTTGATCTTAGCTAGCTACATAGCCGTCTTTGTATCAAAGATAATTGTGTAGTTTAGAGCGATTTTCTAGGTTAGCTAGCCAGCTATTTTCATGCTTTTAACGTAACGTAACGTAATCAACACTGCTAGCTAGCTAGCTAGCTACCGAATAGCAGCACTGTAGAATCTACTACATTCAACGGAACGACTTGATTAGTGTAGTGTTAGCTAGTTACACAGTTGTCTCTGCTGTCCTTGTATCTAAGATAACTGTGGAGTCTAGAGTAATTTTCGGTTAGCCAGCTATTTTCGTCCGCCGCGCTGCCGTTCCCCTACCTAGTCAATACTCCTAGTCAACACTGCTAACACTGCTAACACTGCTAGCTAGCCAACTTCTACCGAATAGCAGCACTGTAGAAACTGTTACATTACAACGGAACGATTTGATTAGTGTAGTGTTAGCTGGCTAGTGTTAGCTAGCTACGTAGTTGTCTTTGCTGTCCTTGTATCTAGGACAATTGTGTAGTTAGACTAATTATCTGGCCAGTTACCGAGGTTACCTAGCCAGCTATCGAGGTTACCTGGCCAGCTACACTTTCAAACAAAGTCAACAACGCAGCCACTGCTAGCCAGCCTACTTCAGCAGTACTGTATCATTTTAATAATTTTAGTCAATAAGATTTTTGCAACGTAAGCTTAACTTTCTGAACATTCGAGACGTGTAGTCCACTTGTCATTCCAATCTCCTTTGCATTAGCGTAGCCTCTTCTGTAGCCTGTCAACTATGTGTCTGTCTACCCCTGTTCTCTCCTCTCTGCACAGACCATACAAACGCTTCACACCGCGTGGCCGCGGCCACCCTAGCCTGGTGGTCCCAGCGCGCACGACCCACGTGGAGTTCCAGGTCTCCGGTAGCCTCTGGAACTGCCGATCTGCGGCCAACAAGGCAGAGTTCATCTCAGACTATGCTTCCCTTCAGTCCCTCGACTTCTTGGCACTGACGGAAACATGGCTCACCACAGATAACACTGCTCCTCCTACTGCTCTCTCTTCGTCTGCCCACGTGTTCTCGCACACCCCGAGAGCTTCTGGCCAGCGGGGTGGTGGCACCGGGATCCTCATCTCTCCCAAGTGGTCATTCTCTCTTTCTCCCCTTACCCATCTGTCTATCGCCTCCTTTGAATTCCATGCTGTCACAGTTACCAGCCCTTTCAAGCTTAACATCCTTATCATTTATCGCCCTCCAGGTTCCCTCGGAGAGTTCATCAATGAGCTTGATGCCTTGATAAGCTCCTTTCCTGAGGACGGCTCACCTCTCACAGTTCTGGGTGACTTTAACCTCCCCACGTCTACCTTTGACTCATTCCTCTCTGCCTCCTTCTTTCCACTCCTCTCCTCTTTTGACCTCACCCTCTCACCCCCCCCCCCTACTCACAAGGCAGGCAATACGCTTGACCTCATCTTTACTAGATGCTGTTCTTCCACTAACCTCATTGCAACTCCCCTCCAAGTCTCCGCCACTACCTTGTATCCTTTTCCCTCTCGCTCTCATCCAACACTTCCCACACTGCCCCTACTCGGATGGTATCGCGCCGTCCCAACCTTCGCTCTCTCTCCCCGCTACTCTCTCCTATTCCATCCTATCATCTCTTCCCTCTGCTCAAACCTTCTCCAACCTATCTCCTGATTCTGCCTCCTCAACCCTCCTCTCCTCCCTTTCTGCATCCTTTGACTCTCTGTCCCCTATCATCCAGGCCGGCTCGGTCCTCCCCTCCCGCTCCGTGGCTCGACGACTCATTGCGAGCTCACAGAACAGGGCTCCGGGCAGCCGAGCGGAAATGGAGGAAAACTCGCCTCCCTGCGGACCTGGCATCCTTTCACTCCCTCCTCTCTACATTTTCCTCTTCTGTCTCTGCTGCTAAAGCCACTTTCTACCACTCTAAATTCCAAGCATCTGCCTCTAACCCTAGGAAGCTCTTTGCCACCTTCTCCTCCCTCCTGAATCCTCCCCCCCCCCCCCCCCCCCCCTCCTCCCTCTCTGCAGACGACTTCGTCAACCATTTCGAAAAGAAGTTCGACGACATCCGATCCTCGTTTGCTAAGTCAAACGACACCGCTGGTTCTGCTCACACTGCCCTACCCTGTGCTCTGACCTCTTTCTCCCCTCTCTCTCCAGATGAAATCTCGCGTCTTGTGACGGCCGGCCGCCCAACAACCTGCCCGCTTGACCCTATCCCCTCCTCTCTTCTCCAGACCATTTCCGGAGACCTTCTCCCTTACCTCACCTCGCTCATCAACTCATCCTTGACCGCTGGCTACGTCCCTTCCGTCTTCAAGAGAGCGAGAGATGCACCCCTTCTGAAAAAACCTACACTCGATCCCTCCGATGTCAACAACTACAGACCAGTATCCCTTCTTTCTTTTCTCTCCAAAACTCTTGAACGTGCCGTCCTTGGCCAGCTCTCCTGCTATCTCTCTCAGAATGACCTTCTTGATCCAAATCAGTCAGGTTTCAAGACTAGTCATTCAACTGAGACTGCTCTTCTCTGTATCACGGAGGCGCTCCGCACTGCTAAAGCTAACTCTCTCTCCTCTGCTCTCATCCTTCCAGACCTATCGGCTGCCTTCGATACTGTGAACCATCAGATCCTCCTCTCCACCTTCTCCGAGTTGGGCATCTCCGGCGCGGCTTACGCTTGGATTGCGTCCTACCTGACAGGTCGCTCCTACCAGGTGGCGTGGCGAGAATCTGTCTCTTCACCACGCGCTTTCAGCACTGGTGTCCCCCAGGGCTCTGTTCTAGGCCCTCTCCTATTCTCGCTATACACCAAGTCACTTGGCTCTGTCATAACCTCACATGGTCTCTCCTATCATTGCTATGCAGACGACACACAATTAATCTTCTCCTTTCCCCCTTCTGATGACCAGGTGGCGAATCGCATCTCTGCATGTCTGGCAGACATATCAGTGTGGATGACGGATCACCACCTCTAGCTGAACCTCGGCAAGACGGAGCTGCTCTTCCTCCCTGGGGAAGGACTGCCCGTTCCATGATCTCGCCATCACGGTTGACAACTCCATTGTGTCCTCCTCCCAGAGCGCTAAGAACCTTGGCGTGATCCTGGACAACACCCTGTCATTCTCAACTAACATCAAGGCGGTGGCCCGTTCCTGTAGGTTCATGCTCTACAACATCCGCAGAGTACGACCCTGCCTCACACAGGAAGCGGCGCAGGTCCTAATCCAGGCACTTGTCATCTCCCGTCTGGATTACTGCAACTCGCTGTTGGCTGGGCTCCCTGCCTGTGCCATTATACCCCTACAACTCATCCAGAACGCCGCAGCCCGTCTGGTGTTCAACCTTCCCAAGTTCTCTCACGTCACCCCGCTCCTCCGCTCTCTCCACTGGCTTCCAGTTGAAGCTCGCATCCGCTACAAGACCATGGTGCTTGCCTATGGAGCTGTGAGGGGAACGGCACCTCAGTACCTTCAGGCTCTGATCAGGCCCTACACCCAAACAAGGGCACTGCGTTCATCCACCTCTGGCCTGCTCGCCACTCTACCACTGAGGAAGTACAGTTCCCGCTCAGCCCAGTCAAAACTGTTCGCTGCTCTGGCACCCCAATGGTGGAACAAACTCCCTCACGACGCCAGGACAGCGGAGTCAATCACCACCTTCCGGAGACACCTGAAACCCCACCTCTTTAAGGAATACCTAGGATAGGATAAAGTAATCCTTCTAACCCCCCCCCTCCCGCCTTAAAAGATTTAGATGCACTATTGTAAAGTGGTTGTTCCACTGGATGTCATAAGGTGAATGCACCAATTTGTAAGTCGCTCTGGATAAGAGCGTCTGCTAAATGACTTAAATGTAAATGTAAATGTATTGGGTGGCTGGTCTGTTGAAGACTAATTATTGGGTGGCTGGTCTGTTGAAGACTGTCTATTGGGTGGCTGGTCTGTTGAAGACTGTCTATTGGGTGGCTGGTCTATTGAAGACTGTCTATTGGTTGGCTGGTCTGTTGAAGACTGTCTATTGGGTGGCTGGTCTGTTGAAGACTGTCTGTTGGGTGGCTGGTCTGTTGAAGACTAATTATTGGGTGGCTGGTCTGTTGAAGACTGTCTATTGGGTGGCTGGTCTGTTGAAGACTGTCTATTGGGTGGCTGGTCTGTTGAAGACTGTCTATTGGGTGGCTGGTCTGTTGAAGACTGTCTATTGGGTGGCTGGTCTGTTGAAGACTGTCTATTGGGTGGCTGGTCTGTTGAAGACTGTCTATTGGGTGGCTGGTCTGTTGAAGACTGTCTATTGGGTGGCTGGTCTGTTGAAGACTGTCTATTGGGTGGCTGGTCTGTTGAAGACTGTCTATTGGGTGGCTGGTCTGTTGAAGACTGTCTATTGGGTGGCTGGTCTGTTGAAGACTGTCTATTGGGTGGCTGGTCTGTTGAAGACTGTCTATTGGGTGGCTGGTCTGTTGAAGACTGTCTATTGGGTGGCTGGTCTGTTGAAGACTGTCTATTGGGTGGCTGGTCTGTTGAAGACTGTCTTTTGGGTGGCTGGTCTGTTGAAGACTGTCTATTGGGTGGCTGGTCTGTTGAAGACTGTCTATTGGGTGGCTGGTCTGTTGAAGACTGTCTATTGGGTGGCTGGTCTGATGAAGACTGTCTATTGGGTGGCTGGTCTGTTGAAGACTGTCTATTGGGTGGCTGGACTGTTGAAGACTGTCTATTGGGTGGCTGGTCTGTTGAAGACTGTCTATTGGGTGGCTGGTCTGTTGAAGACTGTCTATTGGGTGGCTGGTCTGTTGAAGACTGTCTATTGGGTGGCTGGTCTGTTGAAGACTGTCTATTGGGTGGCTGGTCTGTTGAAGACTGTCTATTGGGTGGCTGGTCTGTTGAAGACTGTCTATTGGGTGGCTGGTCTGTTGAAGACTGTCTATTGGGTGGCTGGTCTGTTGAAGACTGTCTATTGGGTGGCTGGTTTGTTGAAGACTGTCTATTGGGTGGCTGGTCTGTTGAAGACTGTCTATTGGGTGGCTGGTCTGTTGAAGACTAATTATTGGGTGGCTGGTCTGTTGAAGACTAATTATTGGGTGGCTGGTCTGTTGAAGACTGTCTATTGGGTGGCTGGTCTGTTGAAGACTGTCTATTGGGTGGCTGGTCTGTTGAAGACTGTCTATTGGGTGGCTGGTCTGTTGAAGACTGTCTATTGGGTGGCTGGTCTGTTGAAGACTGTCTATTGGGTGGCTGGTCTGTTGAAGACTGTCTATTGGGTGGCTGGTCTGTTGAAGACTGTCTATTGGGTGGCTGGTCTGTTGAAGACTGTCTATTGGGTGGCTGGTCTGTTGAAGACTGTCTATTGGGTGGCTGGTCTGTTGAAGACTGTCTATTGGGTGGCTGGTCTGTTGAAGACTGTCTATTGGGTGGCTGGTTTGTTGAAGACTGTCTATTGGGTGGCTGGTTTGTTGAAGACTGTCTATTGGGTGGCTGGTCTGTTGAAGACTGTCTATTGGGTGGCTGGTCTGTTGAAGACTAATTATTGGGTGGCTGGTCTGTTGAAGACTAATTATTGGGTGGCTGGTCTGTCGAAGACTGTCTATTGGGTGGCTGGTCTGTTGAAGACTGTCTATTGGGTGGCTGGTCTGTTGAAGACTGTCTATTGGGTGGCTGGTCTGTTGAAGACTGTCTATTGGGTGGCTGGTCTGTTGAAGACTGTCTATTGGGTGGCTGGTCTGTTGAAGACTGTCTATTGGGTGGCTGGTCTGTTGAAGACTGTCTATTGGGTGGCTGGTCTGTTGAAGACTGTCTATTGGGTGGCTGGTCTGTTGAAGACTGTCTATTGGGTGGCTGGTCTGTTGAAGACTGTCTTTTGGGTGGCTGGTCTGTTGAAGACTGTCTATTGGGTGGCTGGTCTGTTGAAGACTGTCTATTGGGTGGCTGGTCTGTTGAAGACTGTCTATTGGGTGGCTGGTCTGATGAAGACTGTCTATTGGGTGGCTGGTCTGTTGAAGACTGTCTATTGGGTGGCTGGTCTGTTGAAGACTGTCTATTGGGTGGCTGGTCTGTTGAAGACTGTCTATTGGGTGGCTGGTCTGTTGAAGACTGTCTATTGGGTGGCTGGTCTGTTGAAGACTGTCTATTGGGTGGCTGGTCTGTTGAAGACTGTCTATTGGGTGGCTGGTCTGTTGAAGACTGTCTATTGGGTGGCTGGTCTGTTGAAGACTGTCTATTGGGTGGCTGGTCTGTTGAAGACTGTCTATTGGGTGGCTGGTCTGTTGAAGACTGTCTATTGGGTGGCTGGTCTGTTGAAGACTGTCTATTGGGTGGCTGGTTTGTTGAAGACTGTCTATTGGGTGGCTGGTTTGTTGAAGACTGTCTATTGGGTGGCTGGTCTGTTGAAGACTGTCTATTGGGTGGCTGGTCTGTTGAAGACTAATTATTGGGTGGCTGGTCTGTTGAAGACTAATTATTGGGTGGCTGGTCTGTTGAAGACTGTCTATTGGGTGGCTGGTCTGTTGAAGACTGTCTATTGGGTGGCTGGTCTGTTGAAGACTGTCTATTGGGTGGCTGGTCTGTTGAAGACTGTCTATTGGGTGGCTGGTCTGTTGAAGACTGTCTATTGGGTGGCTGGTCTGTTGAAGACTGTCTATTGGGTGGCTGGTCTGTTGAAGACTGTCTATTGGGTGGCTGGTCTGTTGAAGACTGTCTATTGGGTGGCTGGTCTGTTGAAGACTGTCTATTGGGTGGCTGGTCTGTTGAAGACTGTCTATTGGGTGGCTGGTCTGTTGAAGACTGTCTATTGGGTGGCTGGTCTGTTGAAGACTAATTATTGGGTGGCTGGTCTGTTGAAGACTAATTATTGGGTGGCTGGTCTGTTGAAGACTAATTATTGGGTGGCTGGTCTGATGAAGACTGTCTATTGGGTGGCTGGTCTGATGAAGACTGTCTATTGGGTGCAGTAGGTGCTGGTCTGTTAGACTATTTTCTCAGTCATTAAGTTCTTAATTTCTCCCATGTAAACTGATGCAGACTCAGACTGACTGGTGTATGTTGTGACTGTAAGTAGTAGCCTTGTTGAGCCAGAACGACCCTTAGGGCAGGATCCTATCTCCTGTTTCTGTAGTGTAAGGCAGCTTGATGTACAGTACACCCCTTGGTAGAGTACACCCCCTGGTAGAGTACACCCCCTGGTACAGTACACCCCCTGGTAGAGTACACCCCCTGGTAGAGTACACCCCCTGGTAGAGTACACCCCCTGGTAGAGTACACCCCCTGGTAGAGTACACCCCCTGGTAGAGTACACCCCCTGGTAGAGTACACCCCCTGGTACAGGACTCCGCTCGATCACAGGGGCTATGGTGGTGATGGTATATGGGGAAAACACACAAACTGCCTCATTACTGTAAAGCGTCTCTAAATTAAATGAATCAATGTTTTATTCATGGTGTTGTCAGCCAGCCAGCAGCCATTCAGCCACCCAGCCAGCCAGTCAGCCAGCCAGCAGCCATTCAGCCAGCCAGCAGCCACCCAGCCAGCCAGCCATTCAGCCAGCCAGCCACCCAGCCAGTCAGCCATTCAGCCATTCAGCCAGCCAGCCAGCCAGTCAGCCAGCCAGCAGCCATTCAGCCAGCCAGCCAGCCACCCAGCCAGCCAGCAGCCATTCAGCCACCCAGCCAGCAGCCATTCAGCCACCCAGCCAGCCAGCCAGCCAGCCAGCAGCCATTCAGCCAGCCAGCCAGCCAGCCAGCAGCCATTCAGCCAGCCAGCCAGCCATTCAGCCAGCCAGCCAGCCAGCCAGCAGCCAGTCAGCCAGCAGCCACCCAGCCAGCCAGTCAGCCAGCAGCCATTTAGCCAGCCAGCCAGCAGCCATTCAGCCAGCCAGTCAGCCAGCCAGCCAGCAGCCAGCCAGCAGCCATTCAGCCAGCCAGCCAGCAGCCATTCAGCCAGCCAGCCAGCAGCCATTCAGCCAGCCAGCAGCCATTCAGCCACCCAGCCAGCCAGCCAGCCAGCCAGCAGCCATTCAGCCAGCCAGCCATCCAGCCAGCCAGCCAGCAGCCATTCAGCCAGCCAGCCAGCCAGCCAGCAGCCAGCCAGCCAGCAGCCATTCAGCCAGCCAGCCAGCAGCCAGCCAGCCAGCCAGCCAGTCAGCCAGCCAGCCAGCAGCCATTCAGCCAGCCAGCAGCCATTCAGCCAGCCAGCCAGCAGCCATTCAGCCAGCCATTCAGCCAGCCAGCCAGCCAGCCAGCCAGCAGCCAGTCAGCCAGCCAGCCAGCAGCCATTCAGCCAGCCAGCCAGCAGCCATCCAGCCAGCCAGCAGCCAGTCAGCAGTCAACAGGGAATAGGAGGTGTATATGAGGCGTGTGTGTGTTTGGAGCACAGCGAGGACACTTCTTCCTGATAGTGTGCTCTGGCAGGGCCCAGGAAGATAGAAGGAAGGGAAGAGAGAGAACAAGGAGGAGGACAGAGGAGGAGAGAGGGATAGAGAGGAGGAGGACAGAGGAGGAGAGAGGGAGAGAGAGGAGGAGGAGAGAGGAGGAGAGAGAGGAGAAGGACAGAGGAGGAGGAGAGCGGGAGAGAGAGGAGGAGGACAGAGGAGGAGAGAGGGAGAGAGAGGAGGAGGACAGAGGAGGAGAGAGGTAGAGAGAGGAGGAGGACAGAGGAGGAGAGAGGGAGAGAGAGGAGGAGGACAGAGGAGGAGAGAGAGGAGGAGGACAGAGGAGGAGAGTGAAGGAGGGAGGAGGAGGACAGAGGAAAGAGAGAGGAGGAGGACAGAGGAGGAGAGAGAGAGAGAGGAGGAGGACAGAGGAGGAGAGAGGGAGAGAGAGGAGGAGGACAGAGGAGGAGAGTGGAGGAGAGAGGGAGAGAGAGGAGGAGGACAGAGGGGGAGAGAGAGGAGGACAGAGGAGGAGAGCGAAAGAGGGAGACAGGGAGAGAGAGGAGGAAAGAGAGAGAGGAGGACAGAGAGAGAGGAGGGCGCATCTTCTCTTCTCTTCCTCTCTTCTCTTCTCCTCCTGCATCTTCCCCTCTCTTCTCTCCTCTTCCTGTCGCTTCTCTTCTCTCCTCTTCCTGTCGCTTCTCTTCCTGTCTCTTCTCTTCTCCTCTCTTCCTGCATCTTCGCCTCTCTTCTCTTCCTGTCTCTTCTCTTCTCCTCTCTTCCTGTCTCTTCTCTTCCTGTCTCTTCTCTTCTCTTCTCTTCCTGTCTCTTCTCTTCCTGTCTCTTCTCTTCCTGTCTCTTCTCTTCCTGTCTCTTCTCTTCTCCTCTCTTCCTGTCTCTTCTCTTCCTGTCTCTTCTCTTCTCTCCTCTTCCTGTCTCTTCTCTTCCTGTCTCTTCTCTTCCTGTCTCTTCTCTTCTCCTCTCTTCCTGTCTCTTCTCCTCTCTTCCTGTCTCTTCTCCTCTCTTCACTTCTCTTCCTGCATCTTCGCCCCTCTTCTCTTCCCTTCTCTTCATGTCTCTTCTCTTCCCTTCTCTTCATGTATCTTCTCTTCATGTATCTTCTCTTCATGTCTCTTCTCTTCCCTTCCTGTCTCTTCTCTTCCCTTCTCTTCATGTATCTTCTCTATCTCTCTTCTCTTCACTTCCTGTCTCTTCCATTCTCTTCTCTTCTCCTCTTGTCTCCTCTTCCTGTCTATTCTCTTCCCTTCTTCTCTATTCTTCTCTTCTCTTCTGGTCCTGTATCTTCTCTTCTCTTCTCTTCCTGTCTCTTCTCTTCCCTTCTCTTCATGTCTCTTCTATCTCTCTTCTCTTCATGTCTCTTCTATCTCTCTTCTCTTCCTGTATCTTCTCTTCTTGTATCTTCTCTTCTCTTCATGTCTCTTCTCCTCTCTTCCTGTCTCTTCTCTTCCTGTATCTTCTCTTCTCCTCTCTTTCTGTCTCTTCTCTTCTTGTATCTTCTCTTCTCTTCCTGTCTTTTCTCTTCTCTCCTCTCTTCCTGTCTCTTCTCTTCCCGTATCTTCTCTTTTCTTCTAATCCCTTCCTGTATCTTCTCTTCCATTCCTGTATCTTCTCTTCCTGTCTCTTGTCTTCGTGTCTATTCTCTTCCATTATTTTACAGTTCCCTCTTTCCTCCTGTGTTACTGACGGGACTCTATATATACCTTCATACTATACATGCCTCCATCTCAAAGCCTTCCCAGAAGGGTAAGGATAAGGGAGGATGTACCACTAGATGTGATATTGGTAATCAGTAGAGGGCTGATGTACCACTGGATGTGATACTGGCAATCAGTAGAGGGTTTATGTGATATTGGTAATCAGTAGGGGGTTTATGTGATATTGGTAATCAGTAGGGGGTATATGTGATATTGGTAATCAGTAGGGGGTTTATGTGATATTGGTAATCAGTAGGGGGTTTATGTACCACTAGATGTGATATTGGTAATCAGTACAGGGTTTATGTGATACTGGTAATCAGTAGAGGGTTTATGTACCACTAGATGTGATATTGGTAATCAGTAGAGGGTTTATATACCACTAGATGTGATATTGGTAATCAGTAGAGGGTTTATGTACCACTAGATGTGATATTGGTAAATCAGTAGAGGGTTTATGTGATATTGGTAATCAGTAGGGGGTTTATGTACCACTAGATGTGATATTGGTAATCAGTACAGGGTTTATGTGATACTGGTAATCAGTAGAGGGTTTATGTACCACTAGATGTGATATTGGTAATCAGTAGAGGGTTTATATACCACTAGATGTGATATTGGTAATCAGTAGAGGGTTTATGTTCCACTAGATGTGATATTGGTAATCAGTAGAGGGTTTATGTACCACTAGATGTGATATTGGTAATCAGTAGAGGGTTTATGTTCCACTAGATGTGATATTGGTAATCAGTAGAGGGTTTATATACCACTAGATGTGATATTGGTAATCAGTAGAGGGTTTATGTACCACTAGATGTGATATTGGTAATCAGTAGAGGGTTTATATACCACTAGATGTGATATTGGTAATCAGTAGAGGGTTTATGTTCCACTAGATGTGATATTGGTAATCAGTAGAGGGTTTATGTACCACTAGATGTGATATTGGTAATCAGTAGAGGGTTTATGGACCACTAGATGTGATATTGGTAATCAGTAGAGGGTTTATGTACCACTAGATGTGATATTGGTAATCAGTAGAGGGTTTATATACCACTAGATGTGATATTGGTAATCAGTAGAGGGTTTATGTTCCACTAGATGTGATATTGGTAATCAGTAGAGGGTTTATGTACCACTAGATGTGATACTGGTAATCAGTAGAGGGTTTATGTACCACTAGATGTGATATTGGTAATCAGTAGAGGGTTTATGTACCACTAGATGTGATATTGGTAATCAGTAGAGGGTTTATGTACCACTAGATGTGATATTGGTAATCAGTAGAGGGTTTATATACCACTAGATGTGATATTGGTAATCAGTAGAGGGTTTATATACCACTAGATGTGATATTGGTAATCAGTAGAGGGTTTATATACCACTAGATGTGATATTGGTAATCAGTAGAGGGTTTATATACCACTAGATGTGATATTGGTAATCAGTAGAGGGTTTATATACCACTAGATGTGATATTGGTAATCAGTAGAGGGTTTATATACCACTAGATGTGATATTGGTAATCAGTAGAGTGTAACGCTTGTCGTTGGAATGAGGTGAGGACCAAAGCGCAGCGTGGTAAGTGTTCATCATTATATTTATTAAACAGAGAACACTAAACAAAATAACAAAGGAGAACGAAACGCAACAGTTCTGTCAGGTAACATAAACACAGAACAGAAAATAATCACCCACAACACACAATGACAAACAGGCTACCTACATATGGCTCCCAATCAGAGACAACGACTGACACCTGCCTCTGATTGAGAACCATACTAGGCCAAACACATAGAAATATAACAACAGAACAAAACATAGAAAAACAACATAGAATGCCCACACCAACTCACGCCCTGACCAAACTAAAATAAAGACATAAAAAAGGAACTAAGGTCAGAATGTGACAGTACCCCCCCCCCCCCCCCACAAAGGTGCGGACTCCGGCCGCAAAACCTGAACCTATAGGGGAGGGTCTGGGTGGGCATTTACCGCGGTGGCGGCTCTGGAGCGGGACGAGGATCCCACTCCACCACAGTCTCGGCCCACTTCTGGGACACCTTAGGAGCGGCGACCCTAGTAAAGGGCACCACTGGACTGAGCCCCAGCGCCAGGCCTCCAGTCACTCAGCCCCAGCGCCAGGCCTCCAGTCACTAAGCCCCAGCGCCGGGCCTCTTGTCCTGTCACCTCCCGGTGAGTACCAGTCACTCAGCCCCAGCGCCGGGCCTCTTGTCCTGTCACCTCCCAGTGAGTACCAGTCACTCAGCCCCAGCGCCGGGCCTCTTGTCCTGTCACCTCCCAGTGAGTACCAGTCACTCAGCCCCAGCGCCGGGCCTCTTGTCCTGTCACCTCCCAGTGAGTACCAGTCACTCAGCCCCAGCGCTGGGCACCTTGGGTAATCTATGTCAGGGTGCATCCCTAATTTTGGAACCCCCTTCACTATACAGTGCACTACGGGTCCTGGTAAAAAGTAGTGCACTACATAGGGAATAGGGTGCTTTTGGGACGATGCAGTGTCCTGTTGTAAAATGGTCGTCTGGTGTGTCATTCGTCACCTGTCACAGCGATGGATCTAGAATGTTTAGATGGCACCTGTCATGTCCTCATTCCCCACGGCCAGCGCAGCACCTGCATACATACACTGTTAGTATGTGTGTGTGTGTGCGTGTACACACACACAGCTTGCAATGATTACTTTCCACTGTAGCCTGTTATCTTACTGGGTATCATGGCTGCATGTTAATGTGTATAGCTAGGACGTATTAAAGGGGCTATCTGCAGTTCACACAACAACAAAGCTTTCATCTTTCTTTCCGTTTTGGTCCTGCCGTACATACCTACACGTACGCTATGGTCACAAGACGCAGGCCTCCTTTCGGTCCCTAGAATTTCTAAGCAAACAGCTGGAGGCAGGGCTTTCTCCTATAATTCTCAATTTTTATGGAATGGTCTGCCTACCCAAGTGAGAGACGCAGACTCGGTCTCAACCTTTAAGTCTTTACTGAAGACTTATCTCTTCAGTAGGTCATATGATTGAGTGTAGTCTGGCCCAGGAGTGTGAAGGTGAACGGAAAGGATCTGGAGCAACGAACCGCCCTTGCTGTCTCTGCCTGGACGGTTCCCCTCTCTCTACTGGGATTTTCTGCCTCTAACCCTATTACAGGGGCTGAGTCACTGGCTTACTGGTGCTCTTCCATGCCGTCCCTAGGAGGGGTGCGTCACTTGAGTGGGTTGAGTCGCTGACGTGATCTTCCTGTCCGGGTTGGCACCCCCCCCCCCTTGGGTTGTGCCGTGGCGGAGATCTTTGTGGGCTATACTCGGCCATGTTCTTAAATAATCAATGGGTGTTATTCATTTATTTAAAGTCCAAAAATTGCAGATTGACCCTTTTAAAATGATGTGCATTTAGTGCCAGTGGATTTAAACCAAGTTTTTAATCAGCACTTCAAGTTTTTATGTTCTTAGATATTTATGTTGCAACAGTTGTTCAGGTATGTTGTTGAGTTACCCAGAGTAGCCTGAATGTGAACCAGAGAAACCCCAATCGCAAATGCGTGATCCGATTAGGCTGGCCAAGAGCTGGCTAACTGCTGAACCACTGACGATCACACCCATCGAGAAAGTGGCCGTAGAAAAATGTATACGCTCTCTCCAGTTCGGAGCTAAAAAGTTAGCAAGCCAAGCTAACCCGCAGATCAGCTGGTGGAACTGGTGGAAGGACAACACGTTGCTTTGCGGACAACCACAGAAGGCAGAACCCTCCACTCGCCTGAAGCGAGCGAAAAAGGGCGGAGGACCATGCTGGGACCTCGGCCAAGGACGGGGGAACACCAACAGCCAGCTCCCTGAGACGACGCCCCTTCCTGAACCTGGACAGCAGGAAATGTTACGAGTGTGGCGAGCCGGGACACATTGCATGGAACTGTCTAAACCACGATATCCCGATTACTTTAGCCTCAGCCAGTGAGGTAGCCACCAGGCATCCCTGCGGCCTGCTGATGACATGCTGGGCTAAGCAGAGTGGCCATTCCTCTATCACCATGGTAAGAGCCAACGGAAAGGACACCATGGCACTTTTGGACTCCTGGAGTATGCTGACCCTGATCCGACCTGACTTCACCCAGTCTCCAAACCTGACTGACACTGTGGCCATCACGTGCATACATGGTGAGACCAAGGACTACCCTACCACACTCCTCCACCTACAGACCACAAAGGGACAACACACAGGGCCAGTGGGAGTCGTCCCGAACCTGCTAGTGCCGGTCCTTATCGGGAGGAATTTCCCGATGTTCCACCAACTGTGGACCAGTATGTCCGGAGAAGTGGGGAACTGAGGGGACCAGAAGGGAGGAGGAAGCCGGAGAGGTGGGAAGGTCTCGACGACATGTTCCCGATGGACCATGAGGTGGCACTTTCGGACCGGTTCGGCACGGCCCAATTGGAGGATCATAACTTGGCCAGCGCTCTCCAGCAGGTGAACATGGTGGACGGAAAGCCCATGGAGGAGGTAAGTTAAATCACCTATCCCCATTTTTGCTATTAAGAAGGAATTGTTGTATCAGGTCGTGAAGAAGAACAACGAATATCTGGAGTTATTGTTGGTGCCCTGTCCCTTTGTACCATCTGTCCTGCAGTTGGTACACTCCCACCTTCTTGGGGCTCACCTAGTTGTGGAGAAGACCTTCGACGGGGATTAAGGCACGATGAGCCAAGCACAGAAGCAGGAGCTGATTGGTCGAAAACAGGATGTGTTCTCCGTTGAACAAGGACACACCGATCTGGGACAGCGCACCCTCGTGACGGACCATGCACCACTGATTTGGATGTCACGGAATAAGAACAGCCCGGGTCACCTGCTGGTTCCTATCCTTTTACAGCCCTTTTCTTTCTCTGTCGTCCACAGATCAGGTGCAGCCCATGGAAACGTCGATGCTCTAGAGAGCTGGACCACCCCTCTCTCCCCGTCGGAGCTGAGGGGGGTGTGTGTGGCAGATGGCAGGGAGAGGTGACTGAAGGAAGATATCTGGCTGGCTCTACCCCCAAGCCTTATATGGACTTCCTGCCCCCACGAGGCAAGCAGGTGGATCATGAAGCCATTGAGTAGAGGAAGTGGGCTGCACAAAGAGGGGGAGGACCGAGAGGGAAACGCATGTTATGGAGAGTGCGAGAAGCAGATGAATTATCTGTACAATTACCCGTTGTGAATGGGTTGCTGAATTCCCCCCCCTTTCCCACCGTGTGCAAATCTCCCTAATAAATATCTCATTTTTATTCTAGTGTTGATCCTTGTGCGAGTTTGGTTATTGAACTTGGTGACGTGGAAGCCCCACCCCCTTGAGCATCCTTTCACCATCTCATCCTCATTATGTTTCCATGGCCACAATTGGAAACATGCATCATTTCAATTCATTTCAATCTCCAGCCTCAGTCTCATTCTCAGGTTAATTACCATGGTAACCTATAGGGTTAATCATTACTGTGCTGTTTTCGATCTCTGTTTCTCAAGGGAAAAGAGTGAAGAGAAACTCTGGCTACCTGGTCTCCCTCTCCTCTCTTCCCCTCTCCTCTCTTCCCCTCTCCCTCGCCTCTCTTCCCCTCTCCCTCGCCTCTCTTCCCCTCTCCCTCTCCTCTCTTCCCCTCTCCCTCTCCTCTCTTCCCCTCTCCCTCTCCTCTCTTCCCCTCTCCTCTATTCCTCTCTTCCCCTCTCCCTCGCCTCTCTTCCCCTCTCCCTCTCCTCTCTTCCCCTCTCCCTCTCCTCTCTTCCCCTCTCCCTCTCCTCTCTTCCCCTCTCCCTCTCCTCTCTTCCCTCTCTCCTCTATTCCTCTCTTCCCCTCTCCCTCTCCTCTCTTCCCCTCTCCCTCTCCTCTCTTCCCCTCTCCCTCTCCTCTCTTCCCTCTCTCCTCTATTCCTCTCTTCCCCTCTCCCTCTCCTCTCTTCCCCTCTCCCTCTCCTCTCTTCCCCTCTCCTCCTCTCTTCCCCTCTCTTCCCTCTCTCCTCTCCTCCTCTCTTCCCTTCTCCCCTCCTCTCTTCCCCTCTTCTCTTCCCCTCTCCCCTCCTCTCTTCCCCTCCTCCTCTCCCCCTCTCCCCTCCTCTCTTCCCCTCTTCTCTTCCCTTCTCCCCTCCTCTCTTCCCCTCATCCTCTCCCCTTCTCCCCTCCTCTCTTCCCCTCTTCTCTTCCCTTCTCCCCTCCTCTCTTCCCTTCTTCTCTTCCCTTCTCCCCTCCTCTCTTCCCCTCTCCCTCGCCTCTCTTCCCCTCTCCCTCGCCTCTCTTCCCCTCTCCCTCTCCTCTCTTCCCCTCTCCCTCTCCTCTCTTCCCCTCTCCCTCTCCTCTCTTCCCCTCTCCCTCTCCTCTCTTCCCTCTCTCCTCTATTCCTCTCTTCCCCTCTCCCTCTCCTCTCTTCCCCTCTCCCTCTCCTCTCTTCCCCTCTCCCTCTCCTCTCTTCCCCTCTCCCTCTCCTCTCTTCCCCTCTCCCTCTCCTCTCTTCCCCTCTCCCTCTCCTCTCTTCCCTCTCTCCTCTATTCCTCTCTTCCCCTCTCCTCCTCTCTTCCCCTCTCCCCCTCTCCCTCTCCTCTCTTCCCTCTCTCCTCTATTCCTCTCTTCCCCTCTCCCTTTCCTCTCTTCCCCTCTCCTCCTCTCTTCCCCTCTCCCCTCCTCTCTTCCCCTCTTCTCTTCCCCTCTCCCCTCCTCTCTTCCCCTCCTCCTCTCCCCCTCTCCCCTCCTCTCTTCCCCTCTTCTCTTCCCTTCTCCCCTCCTCTCTTCCCCTCATCCTCTCCCCTTCTCCCCTCCTCTCTTCCCCTCTTCTCTTCCCTTCTCCCCTCCTCTCTTCCCTTCTTCTCTTCCCTTCTCCCCTCCTCTCTTCCCCTCTCCCCTCCTCTCTTCCCCTCTCCTCTCTTCCCCTCTTCCCCTCATTGTGATGTGTTGACCACTGATATATCTACCAGGCTGCCAGCCGGACGGTAATGTCCAGTTGACATCTGTTAAACTGTCTTTCTGTCTCTGTCTCTGTCTCTGTCCTGCTCTTTGGGGCCCTGTCATGTGTCACTCAGCTCAAACCTCACACAGATGCTATCCAACCTCTCTCTCTCTCTCTCCCAACCTCTCTCTGTCTCTCTCCCAACCTCTCTCTGTCTCTCTCCCAACCTCTCTCTGTCTCTCTCCCAACCTCTCTCTCTCTCTCTCCCAACCTCTCTCTGTCTCTCTCCTCTCTCTCTCTCTCTCTCTCTCCCAACCTCTCTCTGTCTCTCTCCCAACCTCTCTCTGTCTCTCTCCCAACCTCTCTCTGTCTCTCTCCCAACCTCTCTCTCTCTCTCTCTCCCAACCTCTCTCTCTCTCTCTCCCAACCTCTCTCTGTCTCTCTCCCAACCTCTCTCTGTCTCTCTCCCAACCTCTCTCTGTCTCTCTCCTCTCTCTCTCTGAATTAAATTCAATCAGAGAGCTTTATGGAAACATGTTTACATTGCCAGAGAAAGCGAAATAGACAAAAGGGAAAAAAGCAAGGAAATAGACAGAAATGGTCACGTTCGTCGTAGTGATGAGACCAAGGCGTGGTGTGCGTACATACTACTTTTAATACTTGAGATGGCACAGTGTGGTGTTTCAATTGATATTGGAGTTTGAGGTACAGGGATGTTGTATTACTGTATTACTGTATTACTGTATTACTGTATTGTTGTATTACTGTATTACTGTATTACTGTATTACTGTATTACTGTATTACTGTATTGTTGTATTACTGTATTACTGTATTACTGTATTGTTGTATTACTGTATTACTGTATTACTGTATTACTGTATTGTTGTATTACTGTATTACTGTATTACTGTATTACTGTATTACTGTATTACTGTATTGTTGTATTACTGTATTACTGTATTACTGTATTACTGTATTACTGTATTGTTGTATTACTGTATTACTGTATTACTGTATTACTGTATTACTGTATTACTGTATTACTGTATTACTGTATTACTGTATTACTGTATTGTTGTATTACTGTATTACTGTATTACTGTATTACTGTATTACTGTATTACTGTATTGTTGTATTACTGTATTACTGTATTACTGTATTACTGTATTGTTGTATTACTGTATTACTGTATTGTTGTATTACTGTATTACTGTATTACTGTATTACTGTATTACTGTATTACTGTATTACTGTATTGTTGTATTACTGTATTACTGTATTACTGTATTGTTGTATTACTGTATTACTGTATTGTTGTATTACTGTATTGCTGTATTGTTGTATTACTGTATTACTGTATTACTGTATTGTTGTATTGTTGTAATACTGTATTGTTGTATTACTGTATTACTGTATTACTGTATTACTGTATTGTTGTAATACTGTATTGTTGTATTACTGTATTACTGTATTACTGTATTGTTGTATTACTGTATTACTGTATTGTTGTATTACTGTATTGCTGTATTGTTGTATTACTGTATTACTGTATTACTGTATTGTTGTATTACTGTATTGCTGTATTGTTGTATTACTGTATTGTTGTATTACTGTATTACTGTATTACTGTATTGTTGTATTACTGTATTACTGTATTGTTGTATTACTGTATTACTGTATTACTGTATTACTGTATTACTGTATTGTTGTATTACTGTATTACTGTATTGTTGTATTACTGTATTACTGTATTACTGTATTGTTGTATTACTGTATTACTGTATTGTTGTATTACTGTATTGCTGTATTGTTGTATTACTGTATTACTGTATTACTGTATTGTTGTATTGTTGTAATACTGTATTGTTGTATTACTGTATTACTGTATTACTGTATTACTGTATTGTTGTAATACTGTATTGTTGTATTACTGTATTACTGTATTACTGTATTGTTGTATTACTGTATTACTGTATTGTTGTATTACTGTATTGCTGTATTGTTGTATTACTGTATTACTGTATTACTGTATTGTTGTATTACTGTATTGCTGTATTGTTGTATTACTGTATTGTTGTATTACTGTATTACTGTATTACTGTATTGTTGTATTACTGTATTACTGTATTGTTGTATTACTGTATTACTGTATTACTGTATTACTGTATTACTGTATTGTTGTATTACTGTATTACTGTATTGTTGTATTACTGTATTACTGTATTACTGTATTGTTGTATTACTGTATTACTGTATTGTTGTATTACTGTATTGCTGTATTACTGTATTACTGTATTACTGTATTGTTGTATTGTTGTAATACTGTATTGTTGTATTACTGTATTACTGTATTACTGTATTACTGTATTGTTGTAATACTGTATTGTTGTATTACTGTATTACTGTATTACTGTATTGTTGTATTACTGTATTACTGTATTGTTGTATTACTGTATTGCTGTATTACTGTATTACTGTATTACTGTATTACTGTATTACTGTATTACTGTATTACTGTATTACTGTATTACTGTATTGTTGTATTACTGTATTACTGTATTACTGTATTACTGTATTACTGTATTACTGTATTACTGTATTGTTGTATTACTGTATTACTGTATTACTGTATTACTGTATTGTTGTATTACTGTATTACTGTATTACTGTATTACTGTATTGTTGTATTACTGTATTACTGTATTACTGTATTACTGTATTACTGTATTGTTGTATTACTGTATTACTGTATTGTTGTATTACTGTATTACTGTATTACTGTATTGTTGTATTACTGTATTACTGTATTGTTGTATTACTGTATTGCTGTATTGTTGTATTACTGTATTACTGTATTACTGTATTGTTGTATTGTTGTAATACTGTATTGTTGTATTACTGTATTACTGTATTACTGTATTACTGTATTGTTGTAATACTGTATTGTTGTATTACTGTATTACTGTATTACTGTATTGTTGTATTACTGTATTACTGTATTGTTGTATTACTGTATTGCTGTATTGTTGTATTACTGTATTACTGTATTGTTGTATTACTGTATTACTGTATTACTGTATTGTTGTATTACTGTATTACTGTATTACTGTATTGCTGTATTGCTGTATTGTTGTATTACTGTATTACTGTATTACTGTATTACTGTATTACTGTATTGTTGTATTACTGTATTGTTGTATTACTCTATTACTGTATTACTGTATTGGTGTATTACTGTATTGTTGTATTAATTTATTGTTGTATTGTTGTATTACTGTATTACTGTATTACTGTATTGCTGTATTGTTGTAATACTGTATTGTTGTATTACTGTATTACTGCATTACTGTATTACTGTATTACTGTATTACTGTATTACTGCATTACTGTATTACTGTATTACTGTATTGTTGTATTACTGTATTACTGTATTACTGTATTACTGTATTGTTGTATTACTGTATTACTGCATTACTGTATTGCTGTATTGTTGTATTACTGTATTGTTGTATTACTGTATTACTGAATGACTGCATTGTTGTAATACTGTATTACTGTATTACTGTATTACTGTATTACTGTATTACTGCATTGTTGTAATACTGTATTGTTGTATTACTGTATTACTGTATTACTGTATTCCTGTATTACTGTATTGCTGTATTGTTGTATTACTGTATTGTTGTATTACTGTATTGCTGTATTGTTGTAATACTGTATTGTTGTATTACTGTATTACTGTATTACTGTATTCCTGTATTACTGTATTACTGTATTACTGTATTACTGTATTGTTGTATTACTGTATTACTGTATTGCTGTATTGTTGTATTACTGTATTACTGTATTACTGTATTACTGTATTGTTTTATTACTGTATTACTGTATTGCTGTATTACTGTATTACTGTATTACTGTATTACTGTATTGTTGTATTACTGTATTACTGTATTACTGTATTACTGTATTACTGTATTGTTGTATTGTTGTATTACTGTATTACTGTATTACTGTATTACTGTATTACTGTATTGTTGTATTACTGTATTACTGTATTGTTGTATTACTGTATTACTGTATTACTGTATTGTTGTATTACTGTATTACTGTATTGTTGTATTACTGTATTGCTGTATTGTTGTATTACTGTATTACTGTATTACTGTATTGTTGTATTGTTGTAATACTGTATTGTTGTATTACTGTATTACTGTATTACTGTATTACTGTATTGTTGTAATACTGTATTGTTGTATTACTGTATTACTGTATTACTGTATTGTTGTATTACTGTATTACTGTATTGTTGTATTACTGTATTGCTGTATTGTTGTATTACTGTATTACTGTATTACTGTATTGTTGTATTACTGTATTGCTGTATTGTTGTATTACTGTATTGTTGTATTACTGTATTACTGTATTACTGTATTGTTGTATTACTGTATTACTGTATTACTGTATTGTTGTATTGCTGTATTGTTGTATTGTTGTATTACTGTATTACTGTATTACTGTATTACTGTATTACTGTATTGTTGTATTGTTGTATTACTGTATTACTGTATTGTTGTATTACTGTATTACTGTATTGTTGTATTACTGTATTACTGTATTACTGTATTGTTGTATTACTGTATTACTGTATTACTGTATTACTGTATTGCTGTATTGCTGTATTGTTGTATTACTGTATTACTGTATTACTGTATTACTGTATTGTTGTATTACTGTATTGTTGTATTACTCTATTACTGTATTACTGTATTGGTGTATTACTGTATTGTTGTATTAATTTATTGTTGTATTGTTGTATTACTGTATTACTGTATTACTGTATTGCTGTATTGTTGTAATACTGTATTGTTGTATTACTGTATTACTGCATTACTGTATTACTGTATTACTGTATTACTGTATTACTGCATTACTGTATTACTGTATTACTGTATTGTTGTATTACTGTATTACTGTATTACTGTATTGTTGTATTACTGTATTACTGCATTACTGTATTGCTGTATTGTTGTATTACTGTATTGTTGTATTACTGTATTACTGAATGACTGCATTGTTGTAATACTGTATTGTTGTATTACTGTATTACTGTATTACTGTATTACTGCATTGTTGTAATACTGTATTGTTGTATTACTGTATTACTGTATTACTGTATTCCTGTATTACTGTATTGCTGTATTGTTGTATTACTGTATTGTTGTATTACTGTATTGCTGTATTGTTGTAATACTGTATTGTTGTATTACTGTATTACTGTATTACTGTATTCCTGTATTCCTGTATTACTGTATTACTGTATTACTGTATTGTTGTATTACTGTATTACTGTATTGCTGTATTGTTGTATTACTGTATTACTGTATTACTGTATTACTGTATTGTTGTATTACTGTATTACTGTATTACTGTATTGTTGTATTACTGTATTACTGTATTGTTGTATTACTGTATTGCTGTATTACTGTATTACTGTATTACTGTATTACTGTATTGTTGTATTGTTGTAATACTGTATTGTTGTATTACTGTATTACTGTATTACTGTATTACTGTATTACTGTATTGTTGTAATACTGTATTGTTGTATTACTGTATTACTGTATTGTTGTATTACTGTATTACTGTATTACTGTATTGTTGTATTACTGTATTACTGTATTGTTGTATTACTGTATTGCTGTATTGTTGTATTACTGTATTACTGTATTACTGTATTGTTGTATTGTTGTAATACTGTATTGTTGTATTACTGTATTACTGTATTACTGTATTACTGTATTACTGTATTACTGTATTGTTGTAATACTGTATTGTTGTATTACTGTATTACTGTATTACTGTATTGTTGTATTACTGTATTGCTGTATTGTTGTATTACTGTATTGCTGTATTGTTGTATTACTGTATTACTGTATTACTGTATTGTTGTATTACTGTATTGCTGTATTGTTGTATTACTGTATTGTTGTATTACTGTATTACTGTATTACTGTATTACTGTATTGTTGTATTACTGTATTACTGTATTACTGTATTGTTGTATTGCTGTATTGTTGTATTACTGTATTACTGTATTACTGTATTACTGTATTGTTGTATTGTTGTATTGTTGTATTACTGTATTACTGTATTGTTGTATTACTGTATTACTGTATTGTTGTATTACTGTATTACTGTATTACTGTATTGTTGTATTACTGTATTACTGTATTACTGTATTACTGTATTGCTGTATTGTTGTATTACTGTATTACTGTATTACTGTATTACTGTATTACTGTATTGTTGTATTACTGTATTGTTGTATTACTCTATTACTGTATTACTGTATTGGTGTATTACTGTATTGTTGTATTAATTTATTGTTGTATTGTTGTATTACTGTTTTACTGTATTACTGTATTGCTGTATTGTTGTAATACTGTATTGTTGTATTACTGTATTACTGTATTACTGCATTACTGTATTACTGTATTACTGTATTACTGCATTACTGTATTACTGTATTACTGTATTGTTGTATTACTGTATTACTGTATTACTGTATTGTTGTATTACTGTATTACTGCATTACTGTATTGCTGTATTGTTGTATTACTGTATTGTTGTATTACTGTATTACTGAATGACTGCATTGTTGTAATACTGTATTGTTGTATTACTGTATTACTGTATTACTGTATTGTTGTATTACTGTATTACTGTATTGCTGTATTGTTGTATTACTGTATTACTGTATTACTGTATTACTGTATTACTGTATTGTTGTATTACTGTATTACTGTATTGTTGTATTACTGTATTACTGTATTACTGTATTGTTGTATTACTGTATTACTGTATTACTGTATTGTTGTATTACTGTATTACTGTATTACTGTATTGTTGTATTACTGTATTGCTGTATTGTTGTATTACTGTATTACTGTATTACTGTATTACTGTATTGTTGTATTACTGTATTACTGTATTACTGCATTGTTGTATTACTGTATTGTTGTATTACTGTATTGTTGTATTACTGTATTGTTGTATTACTGTATTGTTGTATTACTGTATTGTTGTATTACTGTATTACTGAATTACTGCATTGTTGTATTACTGTATTGTTTTATTACTGTATTACTGTATTACTGTATTACTGTATTGTTGTAATACTGTATTGTTGTAATACTGTATTACTGTATTACTGTATTACTGTAATACTGTATTACTGCATTGTTGTAATACTGTATTGTTGTATTACTGTATTACTGTATTACTGTATTGCTGTATTACTGTAATACTGTATTACTGTAATACTGTATTACTGTATTACTGTATTACTGTAATACTGTATTACTGCATTGTTGTAATACTGTATTGTTGTATTACTGTATTGTTGTATTACTGTATTGTTGTATTACTGTATTGTTGTAATACTGTATTACTGTATTACTGTATTACTGTATTACTGTATTGCTGTATTACTGTATTACTGCATTGTTGTATTACTGTATTACTGTATTACTGTATTGCTGTATTGCTGTATTACTGTATTACTGTATTGTTGTAATACTGTATTCCTGTATTACTGCATTGTTGTATTACTGTATTGTTGTATTACTGTATTACTGTATTACTGTATTGTTGTATTACTGTATTACTGTATTACTGTATTACTGTATTGTTGTAATACTGTATTACTGTATTGTTGTATTACTGTATTGTTGTATTGCTGTATTGTTGTATTACTGTATTACTGTATTACTGTATTACTGTATTGTTGTATTACTGTATTACTGTATTGTTGTATTACTGTATTACTGTATTACTGTATTGTTGTATTACTGTATTACTGTATTGTTGTATTACTGTATTACTGTATTACTGTATTGTTGTATTACTGTATTGCTGTATTGTTGTATTACTGTATTACTGTATTACTGTATTACTGTATTACTGTATTGTTGTATTACTGTATTGTTGTATTACTCTATTACTGTATTACTGTATTACTGTATTGTTGTATTACTGTATTACTGTATTACTGTATTACTGTATTACTGTATTACTGTATTGTTGTATTACTGTTGTATTACTGTATTGTTGTATTGCTGTATTGTTGTATTACTGTATTACTGTATTACTGTATTACTGTATTACTGTATTGTTGTATTACTGTATTACTGTATTGTTGTATTACTGTATTGTTGTATTACTGTATTACTGTATTACTGTATTGTTGTATTACTGTATTGCTGTATTGTTGTATTACTGTATTACTGTATTACTGTATTGTTGTATTACTGTATTGTTGTATTACTCTATTACTGTATTACTGTATTACTGTATTGTTGTATTACTGTATTACTGTATTACTGTATTGTTGTATTACTGTATTGCTGTATTGTTGTATTACTGTTGTAATACTGTATTGTTGTATTACTGTATTACTGTATTGTTGTATTACTGTATTGTTGTATTACTGTATTGTTGTATTACTGTATTACTGTATTGTTGTATTACTGTTGTAATACTGTATTGTTGTATTACTGTATTACTGTATTACTGTATTACTGTATTACTGTATTGTTGTATTACTGTATTACTGTATTGTTGTATTACTGTATTACTGTATTGTTGTATTACTGTATTGCTGTATTGTTGTATTACTGTATTACTGTATTACTGTATTACTGTATTGTTGTATTACTGTATTACTGTATTGTTGTATTACTGTATTACTGTATTGTTGTATTACTGTATTACTGTATTACTGTATTGTTGTATTACTGTATTACTGTATTGTTGTATTACTGTATTGCTGTATTGTTGTATTACTGTATTACTGTATTACTGTACTACTGTATTGTTGTATTACTGTATTGTTGTATTACTCTATTACTGTATTACTGTATTGGTGTAATACTGTATTGTTGTATTACTGTATTACTGTATTACTGTATTACTGTATTGTTGTATTACTGTATTGTTGTATTACTCTATTACTGTATTGTTGTATTGTTGTAATACTGTATTGTTGTATTACTGTATTGTTGTATTACTGTATTGTTGTATTACTGTATTGTTGTATTACTGTATTGTTGTATTGTTGTAATACTGTATTGTTGTATTACTGTATTGTTGTATTACTGTATTGTTGTAATACTGTATTGTTGGATTACTGTATTGTTGTATTACTGTATTGTTGTATTACTGTATTGTTGTATTACTGTATTACTGTATTGTTGTATTGTTGTAATACTGTATTGTTGTATTACTGTATTACTGCATTACTGTATTACTGTATTACTGTATTACTGTATTGTTGTATTACTGTATTACTGTATTGTTGTATTACTGTATTACTGTATTGTTGTAATACTGTATTGTTGTATTACTGTATTACTGAATTACTGTAGTACTGTATTACTGCATTGTTGTATTACTGTATTACTGTATTGTTGTATTACTGTATTACTGTATTGTTGTAATACTGTATTGTTGTATTACTGTATTACTGAATTACTGTATTACTGTATTACTGCATTGTTGTATTACTGTATTACTGTATTGTTGTAATACTGTATTACTGTATTGTTGTAAAACTGCATTACTGTATTACTGTATTACTGTATTACTGTTGTATTACTGTATTGTTGTAATACTGCATTACTGTATTACTGTATTACTGTATAATACAACAATACAGTAATACAGTAATACAGTAATACAGGAATACAGTAATAGAGTAATACAACAATACAGTAACTCTATTACTGTATTACTGTATTACTGTATTACTGTATTGTTGTAATACTGTATTGTTGTAATACTGCATTACTGTATTACTGTATTACTGTATTGTTGTATTACTCTATTACTGTATTACTGTATTACTGCATTGTTGTATTACTGTATTACTGTATTGTTGTATTACTGTATTACTGTATTGTTGTAATACTGTATTGTTGTATTACTGTATTACTGTATTACTGTATTGTTGTATTACTCTATTACTGTATTACTGTATTGTTGTATTACTCTATTACTGTATTACTGTATTGTTGTATTACTCTATTACTGTATTACTGTATTGTTGTATTGTTGTATTACTGTATTACTGTATTACTGTATTGCTGTATTACTGTATTACTGTATTACTCTATTACTGTATTACTGTATTGTTGTATTACTGTATTGTTGTATTACTGTATTGTTGTATTACTGTATTACTGTATTGTTGTAATACTGTATTGTTGTATTACTGTATTGTTGTATTACTGTATTGTTGTATTACTGTATTACTGTATTACTGTATTGCTGTATTACTGTATTGTTGTATTGTTGTATTACTGTATTACTGTATTGCTGTATTGTTGTATTACTGTATTACTGTATTACTGTATTACTGTATTGTTGTATTACTGTATTGTTGTATTACTGTATTACTGTATTACTGTATTGTTGTATTACTGTATTACTGTATTACTGTATTGTTGTATTACTGTATTGTTGTATTACTGTATTACTGTATTACTGTATTGTTGTATTACTGTATTACTGTATTGTTGTATTACTGTATTACTGTATTGTTGTAATACTGCATTACTGTATTACTGTATTGTTGTATTACTGTTGTATTACTGTATTACTGTATTGTTGTATTACTGTATTGTTGTATTACTGTATTACTGTATTACTGTATTACTGTATTACTGTATTGTTGTATTACTGTATTGTTGTATTGTTGTATTACTGTATTACTGTATTACTGTATTACTGTATTACTGTATTGTTGTATTACTGTATTACTGTATTGTTGTATTACTGTATTACTGTATTACTGTATTGTTGTATTACTGTATTACTGTATTACTGTATTGTTGTATTACTGTATTGTTGTATTAATGTATTGTTGTATTACTGTATTGGTGTATTGTTGTATTAATGTATTGTTGTATTGTTGTATTACTGTATTACTGTATTACTGTATTGCTGTATTGTTGTAATACTGTATTGTTGTATTACTGTATTACTGTATTACTGTATTGTTGTATTACTGTTGTATTACTGTTGTATTACTGTATTACTGTATTACTGTATTGCTGTATTGTTGTAATACTGTATTGTTGTATTGTTGTATTACTGCATTACTGTATTACTGTATTACTGTATTACTGTTGTATTACTGTATTGCTGTATTGTTGTAATACTGTATTACTGTATTACTGTATTACTGTTGTATTACTGCATTACTGTATTACTGTATTACTGTATTACTGTTGTATTACTGAATTACTGCATTGTTGTAATACTGTATTGTTGAATTACTGTATTACTGTATTACTGTATTACTGTATTGCTGTATTACTGTATTACTGTATTGTTGTATTGTTGTATTACTGTATTGCTGTATTGTTGTATTACTGTATTACTGTATTACTGTATTACTGTATTACTGTATTGTTGTATTACTGTATTGTTGTATTGTTGTATTACTGTATTACTGTATTACTGTATTGTTGTATTACTGTATTACTGTATTACTGTATTGTTGTATTACTGTATTACTGTATTACTGTATTGTTGTATTACTGTATTCTTGTATTACTGTATTACTGTATTACTGTATTGTTGTATTACTGTATTACTGTATTGTTGTATTACTGTATTACTGTATTGTTGTATTACTGTATTGTTGGATTACTGTTGTATTACTGTATTACTGTATTGTTGTATTACTGTATTGTTGTATTACTGTATTACTGTATTACTGTATTACTGTATTACTGTATTACTGTATTGTTGTATTACTGTATTGTTGTATTGCTGTATTGTTGGATTACTGTATTACTGTATTACTGTATTACTGTATTACTGTATTGTTGTGTTACTGTATTACTGTATTGTTGTATTACTGTATTACTGTATTGTTGTATTACTGTATTACTGTATTACTGTATTACTGTATTACTGTATTACTGTATTGTTGTATTAATGTATTGTTGTATTACTGTATTGTTGTATTACTGTATTGGTGTATTACTGTATTGTTGTATTAATGTATTGTTGTATTGTTGTATTACTGTATTACTGTATTACTGTATTGCTGTATTGTTGTAATACTGTATTGTTGTATTACTGTATTACTGCATTACTGTATTACTGTATTGTCGTATTACTGTTGTATTACTGTTGTATTACTGTATTACTGTATTACTGTATTGCTGTATTACTGTATTGTTGTATTACTGTTGTATTACTGTTGTATTACTGTATTACTGTATTACTGTATTACTGTATTGTTGTATTACTGTATTGTTGTATTAATGTATTGTTGTATTACTGTATTGGTGTATTACTGTATTGTTGTATTAATGTATTGTTGTATTGTTGTATTACTGCATTACTGTATTACTGTTGTATTACTGTATTGCTGTATTGTTGTAATACTGTATTACTGTATTACTGTATTACTGTTGTATTACTGCATTACTGTATTACTGTATTACTGTATTACTGTTGTATTACTGAATTACTGCATTGTTGTAATACTGTATTGTTGAATTACTGTATTACTGTATTACTGTATTGCTGTATTACTGTATTACTGTATTACTGTATTACTGTATTACTGTATTGTTGTAATACTGTATTGTTGTATTACTGTATTACTGCATTACTGTATTACTGTATTACTGTATTGTTGTATTACTGTATTACTGTATTGCTGTATTACTGTATTACTGTATTGTTGTAATACTGCATTACTGTATTACTGTATTGCTGTATTGTTGTATTACTGTATTGTTGTAATACTGCATTACTGTAATACTGTATTGCTGTATTACTGTATTACTGTATTGTTGTATTACTGTATTACTGTATTGTTGTAATACTGCATTACTGTATTACTGTATTGCTGTATTGTTGTATTACTGTATTGTTGTAATACTGCATTACTGTAATACTGCATTACTGTATTACTGTATTACTGTATTGTTGTATTACTGTATTACTGTATTGTTGTAATACTGCATTACTGTATTACTGTATTGTTGTATTACTGTTGTATTACTGTATTACTGTATTGCTGTATTACGGTATTGTTGTATTACTGTATTGTTGTATTACTGTATTACTGTATTACTGTATTACTGTATTACTGTATTGTTGTATTGCTGTATTGTTGTATTACTGTATTACTGTATTACTGTATTACTGTATTGTTGTATTACTGTATTACTGTATTGTTGTATTACTGTATTACTGTATCGTTGTATTACTGTATTACTGTATTACTGTATTGTTGTATTACTGTATTACTGTATTACTGTATTGTTGTATTACTGTATTGCTGTATTGTTGTATTACTGTATTACTGTATTACTGTATTACTGTATTGTTGTATTACTGTATTGTTGTATTACTCTATTACTGTATTACTCTATTACTGTATTACTGTATTGTTGTATTACTGTATTACTGTATTACTGTATTGTTGTATTACTGTATTACTGTATTACTGTATTACTGTATTGTTGTATTACTGTATTACTGTATTACTGTATTGTTGTATTACTGTATTACTGTATTATTGTATTACTGTATTGTTGTATTACTGTTGTATTACTGTATTGTTGTATTGCTGTATTGTTGTATTACTGTATTACTGTATTACTGTATTACTGTATTGTTGTATTACTGTATTACTGTATTGTTGTATTGTTGTATTACTGTATTGTTGTATTACTGTATTACTGTATTACTGTATTGTTGTATTACTGTATTGCTGTATTGTTGTATTACTGTATTACTGTATTACTGTATTACTGTATTACTGTATTGTTGTATTACTCTATTACTGTATTACTGTATTACTGTATTGTTGTATTACTGTATTACTGTATTGCTGTATTGTTGTATTACTGTTGTAATACTGTATTGTTGTATTACTGTATTACTGTATTGTTGTATTACTGTATTGTTGTATTACTGTATTGTTGTATTACTGTATTACTGTATTGTTGTATTACTGTTGTAATACTGTATTGTTGTATTACTGTATTACTGTATTACTGTATTACTGTATTACTGTATTGTTGTATTACTGTATTACTGTATTGTTGTATTACTGTATTGCTGTATTGTTGTATTACTGTATTACTGTATTACTGTATTACTGTATTACTGTATTACTGTATTGTTGTATTACTGTATTGTTGTATTACTGTATTACTGTATTGTTGTATTACTGTATTACTGTATTGTTGTATTACTGTATTACTGTATTACTGTATTGTTGTATTACTGTATTACTGTATTGTTGTATTACTGTATTGCTGTATTGTTGTATTACTGTATTACTGTATTACTGTACTACTGTATTGTTGTATTACTGTATTGTTGTATTACTCTATTACTGTATTACTGTATTGGTGTAATACTGTATTGTTGTATTACTGTATTACTGTATTACTGTATTACTGTATTGTTGTATTACTGTATTGTTGTATTACTCTATTACTGTATTGTTGTATTGTTGTAATACTGTATTGTTGTATTACTGTATTGTTGTATTACTGTATTGTTGTATTACTGTATTGTTGTATTACTGTATTGTTGTATTGTTGTAATACTGTATTGTTGTATTACTGTATTGTTGTATTACTGTATTGTTGTAATACTGTATTGTTGGATTACTGTATTGTTGTATTACTGTATTGTTGTATTACTGTATTACTGTATTGTTGTATTGTTGTAATACTGTATTGTTGTATTACTGTATTACTGCATTACTGCATTACTGTATTACTGTATTACTGTATTACTGTATTGTTGTATTACTGTATTACTGTATTGTTGTATTACTGTATTACTGTATTGTTGTAATACTGTATTGTTGTATTACTGTATTACTGAATTACTGTAGTACTGTATTACTGCATTGTTGTATTACTGTATTACTGTATTGTTGTATTACTGTATTACTGTATTGTTGTAATACTGTATTGTTGTATTACTGTATTACTGAATTACTGTATTACTGTATTACTGCATTGTTGTATTACTGTATTACTGTATTGTTGTAATACTGTATTACTGTATTGTTGTAAAACTGCATTACTGTATTACTGTATTACTGTATTACTGTTGTATTACTGTATTGTTGTAATACTGCATTACTGTATTACTGTATTACTGTATAATACAACAATACAGTAATACAGTAATACAGTAATACAGTAATAGAGTAATACAACAATACAGTAACTCTATTACTGTATTACTGTATTACTGTATTACTGTATTGTTGTAATACTGTATTGTTGTAATACTGCATTACTGTATTACTGTATTACTGTATTGTTGTATTACTCTATTACTGTATTACTGTATTACTGCATTGTTGTATTACTGTATTACTGTATTGCTGTATTGTTGTATTACTCTATTACTGTATTACTGTATTGTTGTATTACTCTATTACTGTATTACTGTATTGTTGTATTACTCTATTACTGTATTACTGTATTGTTGTATTGTTGTATTACTGTATTACTGTATTGCTGTATTACTGTATTACTGTATTACTGTATTACTCTATTACTGTATTACTGTATTGTTGTATTACTGTATTGTTGTATTACTGTATTACTGTATTGTTGTAATACTGTATTGTTGTATTACTGTATTGTTGTATTACTGTATTGTTGTATTACTGTATTACTGTATTACTGTATTGCTGTATTACTGTATTGTTGTATTGTTGTATTACTGTATTACTGTATTGCTGTATTGTTGTATTACTGTATTACTGTATTACTGTATTACTGTATTACTGTATTGTTGTATTACTGTATTGTTGTATTGTTGTATTACTGTATTACTGTATTACTGTATTGTTGTATTGTTGTATTACTGTATTACTGTATTACTGTATTACTGTATTACTGTATTGTTGTATTACTGTATTACTGTATTGTTGTATTACTGTATTACTGTATTGTTGTATTACTGTATTACTGTATTACTGTATTGTTGTATTACTGTATTGTTGTATTAATGTATTGTTGTATTACTGTATTGGTGTATTACTGTATTGTTGTATTAATGTATTGTTGTATTGTTGTATTACTGTATTACTGTATTACTGTATTGCTGTATTGTTGTAATACTGTATTGTTGTATTACTGTATTACTGTATTACTGTATTGTTGTATTACTGTTGTATTACTGTTGTATTACTGTATTACTGTATTACTGTATTGCTGTATTGTTGTAATACTGTATTGTTGTAATACTGTATTACTGTATTACTGTATTACTGTTGTATTACTGCATTACTGTATTACTGTATTACTGTATTACTGTTGTATTACTGAATTACTGCATTGTTGTAATACTGTATTGTTGAATTACTGTATTACTGTATTACTGTATTGCTGTATTACTGTATTACTGTATTGTTGTATTGTTGTATTACTGTATTGCTGTATTGTTGTATTACTGTATTACTGTATTACTGTATTACTGTATTACTGTATTGTTGTATTACTGTATTGTTGTATTGTTGTATTACTGTATTACTGTATTACTGTATTGTTGTATTACTGTATTACTGTATTACTGTATTGTTGTATTACTGTATTACTGTATTACTGTATTGTTGTATTACTGTATTCTTGTATTACTGTATTACTGTATTACTGTATTGTTGTATTACTGTATTACTGTATTGTTGTATTACTGTATTACTGTATTGTTGTATTACTGTATTGTTGGATTACTGTTGTATTACTGTATTACTGTATTGTTGTATTACTGTATTACTGTATTACTGTATTACTGTATTACTGTATTACTGTATTGTTGTATTACTGTATTGTTGTATTGCTGTATTGTTGTATTACTGTATTACTGTATTACTGTATTACTGTATTACTGTATTGTTGTATTACTGTATTACTGTATTGTTGTATTACTGTATTACTGTATTACTGTATTACTGTATTGTTGTATTACTGTATTGTTGTATTACTGTATTGTTGTATTACTGTATTGGTGTATTACTGTATTGGTGTATTACTGTATTGTTGTATTAATGTATTGTTGTATTGTTGTATTACTGTATTACTGTATTACTGTATTGTTGTATTACTGTATTACTGTATTACTGTATTACTGTATTGTTGTATTACTGTATTGTTGTATTAATGTATTGTTGTATTACTCTATTACTGTATTACTGTATTGTTGTATTGTTGTATTACTGTATTACTGTATTGCTGTATTGCTGTATTACTGTATTACTGTATTACTGTATTACTCTATTACTGTATTACTGTATTGTTGTATTACTGTATTGTTGTATTACTGTATTACTGTATTGTTGTAATACTGTATTGTTGTATTACTGTATTGTTGTATTACTGTATTGTTGTATTACTGTATTACTGTATTACTGTATTGCTGTATTACTGTATTGTTGTATTGTTGTATTACTGTATTACTGTATTGCTGTATTGTTGTATTACTGTATTACTGTATTACTGTATTACTGTATTGTTGTATTACTGTATTGTTGTATTGTTGTATTACTGTATTACTGTATTACTGTATTGTTGTATTGTTGTATTACTGTATTCACTATTACTGTATTACTGTATTACTGTATTGTTGTATTACTGTATTACTGTATTGTTGTATTACTGTATTACTGTATTGTTGTATTACTGTATTACTGTATTACTGTATTGTTGTATTACTGTATTGTTGTATTAATGTATTGTTGTATTACTGTATTGGTGTATTACTGTATTGTTGTATTAATGTATTGTTGTATTGTTGTATTACTGTATTACTGTATTACTGTATTGCTGTATTGTTGTAATACTGTATTGTTGTATTACTGTATTACTGTATTACTGTATTGTTGTATTACTGTTGTATTACTGTTGTATTACTGTATTACTGTATTACTGTATTGCTGTATTGTTGTAATACTGTATTGTTGTAATACTGTATTACTGTATTACTGTATTACTGTTGTATTACTGCATTACTGTATTACTGTATTACTGTATTACTGTTGTATTACTGAATTACTGCATTGTTGTAATACTGTATTGTTGAATTACTGTATTACTGTATTACTGTATTGCTGTATTACTGTATTACTGTATTGTTGTATTGTTGTATTACTGTATTGCTGTATTGTTGTATTACTGTATTACTGTATTACTGTATTACTGTATTACTGTATTGTTGTATTACTCTATTGTTGTATTGTTGTATTACTGTATTACTGTATTACTGTATTGTTGTATTACTGTATTACTGTATTACTGTATTGTTGTATTACTGTATTACTGTATTACTGTATTGTTGTATTACTGTATTCTTGTATTACTGTATTACTGTATTACTGTATTGTTGTATTGTTGTATTACTGTATTACTGTATTGTTGTATTACTGTATTGTTGGATTACTGTTGTATTACTGTATTACTGTATTGTTGTATTACTGTATTGTTGTATTACTGTATTACTGTATTACTGTATTACTGTATTACTGTATTGTTGTATTACTGTATTGTTGTATTGCTGTATTGTTGTATTACTGTATTACTGTATTACTGTATTACTGTATTACTGTATTGTTGTATTACTGTATTACTGTATTACTGTATTGTTGTATTACTGTATTACTGTATTACTGTATTACTGTATTGTTGTATTACTGTATTGTTGTATTAATGTATTGTTGTATTACTGTATTGTTGTATTACTGTATTGGTGTATTACTGTATTGTTGTATTAATGTATTGTTGTATTGTTGTATTACTGTATTACTGTATTACTGTATTACTGTATTGTTGTATTACTGTATTACTGTATTACTGTATTACTGTATTACTGTATTGTTGTATTACTGTATTGTTGTATTAATGTATTGTTGTATTACTGTATTGTTGTATTACTGTATTGGTGTATTACTGTATTGTTGTATTAATGTATTGTTGTATTGTTGTATTACTGTATTACTGTATTACTGTATTACTGTATTGTTGTATTACTGTATTACTGCATTACTGTATTACTGTATTGTTGTATTACTGTTGTATTACTGTTGTATTACTGTATTACTGTATTACTGTATTGCTGTATTACTGTATTGTTGTATTACTGTTGTATTACTGTTGTATTACTGTATTACTGTATTACTGTATTGTTGTATTACTGTATTGTTGTATTAATGTATTGTTGTATTACTGTATTGGTTTATTACTGTATTGTTGTATTAATGTATTGTTGTATTGTTGTATTACTGCATTACTGTATTACTGTTGTATTACTGTATTGCTGTATTGTTGTAATACTGTATTACTGTTTTACTGTATTAATGCATTACTGTATTACTGTATTACTGTATTACTGTTGTATTACTGAATTACTGCATTACTGTATTACTGTATTACTGTATTGTTGTATTACTGTATTACTGTATTGCTGTATTACTGTATTACTGTATTGTTGTAATACTGCATTACTGTATTACTGTATTGCTGTATTGTTGTATTACTGTATTGTTGTAATACTGCATTACTGTAATACTGCATTACTGTATTACTGTATTACTGTATTGTTGTATTACTGTATTACTGTATTGTTGTAATACTGCATTACTGTATTACTGTATTGTTGTATTACTGTTGTATTACTGTATTACTGTATTGCTGTATTACGGTATTGTTGTATTACTGTATTGTTGTATTACTGTATTACTGTATTACTGTATTACTGTATTACTGTATTGTTGTATTACTGTATTGTTGTATTGCTGTATTGTTGTATTACTGTATTACTGTATTACTGTATTACTGTATTGTTGTATTACTGTATTACTGTATTGTTGTATTACTGTATTACTGTATTGTTGTATTACTGTATTACTGTATTACTGTATTGTTGTATTACTGTATTACTGTATTACTGTATTGTTGTATTACTGTATTGCTGTATTGTTGTATTACTGTATTACTGTATTACTGTATTACTGTATTGTTGTATTACTGTATTGTTGTATTACTCTATTACTGTATTACTGTATTGTTGTATTACTGTATTACTGTATTACTGTATTGTTGTATTACTGTATTACTGTATTGTTGTAATACTGCATTACTGTATTACTGTATTGTTGTATTACTGTTGTATTACTGTATTACTGTATTGTTGTATTACTGTATTACTGTATTGTTGTATTACTGTATTACTGTATTACTGTATTGTTGTATTACTGTATTACTGTATTACTGTATTGTTGTATTACTGTATTGCTGTATTGTTGTATTACTGTATTACTGTATTACTGTATTACTGTATTGTTGTATTACTGTATTGTTGTATTACTCTATTACTGTATTACTGTATTGTTGTATTACTGTATTACTGTATTACTGTATTGTTGTATTACTGTATTACTGTATTGTTGTAATACTGCATTACTGTATTACTGTATTGTTGTATTACTGTTGTATTACTGTATTACTGTATTGCTGTATTACGGTATTGTTGTATTACTGTATTGTTGTATTACTGTATTACTGTATTACTGTATTACTGTATTACTGTATTGTTGTATTACTGTATTGTTGTATTGCTGTATTGTTGAATTACTGTATTACTGTATTACTGTATTACTGTATTGTTGTATTACTGTATTACTGTATTGTTGTATTACTGTATTACTGTATTACTGTATTGTTGTATTACTGTATTGTTGTATTGTTGTATTACTGTATTACTGTATTACTGTATTACTGTATTCCTGTATTCCTGTATTACTGTATTACTGTATTGTTGTATTACTGTATTGTTGTATTACTGTATTGTTGTATTAATGTATTGTTGTATTACTGTATTGGTGTATTGTTGTATTAATGTATTGTTGTATTGTTGTATTACTGTATTACTGTATTACTGTATTGCTGTATTGTTGTAATACTGTATTGTTGTATTACTGTATTACTGTATTACTGTATTGTTGTATTACTGTTGTATTACTGTTGTATTACTGTATTACTGTATTACTGTATTGCTGTATTGTTGTAATACTGTATTGTTGTATTGTTGTATTACTGCATTACTGTATTACTGTATTACTGTATTACTGTTGTATTACTGTATTGCTGTATTGTTGTAATACTGTATTACTGTATTACTGTATTACTGTTGTATTACTGCATTACTGTATTACTGTATTACTGTATTACTGTTGTATTACTGAATTACTGCATTGTTGTAATACTGTATTGTTGAATTACTGTATTACTGTATTACTGTATTGCTGTATTACTGTATTACTGTATTGTTGTATTGTTGTATTACTGTATTGCTGTATTGTTGTATTACTGTATTACTGTATTACTGTATTACTGTATTACTGTATTGTTGTATTACTGTATTGTTGTATTGTTGTATTACTGTATTACTGTATTGTTGTATTACTGTATTACTGTATTACTGTATTGTTGTATTACTGTATTACTGTATTACTGTATTGTTGTATTACTGTATTCTTGTATTACTGTATTACTGTATTACTGTATTGTTGTATTACTGTATTACTGTATTGTTGTATTACTGTATTACTGTATTGTTGTATTACTGTATTGTTGGATTACTGTTGTATTACTGTATTACTGTATTGTTGTATTACTGTATTGTTGTATTACTGTATTACTGTATTACTGTATTACTGTATTACTGTATTACTGTATTGTTGTATTACTGTATTGTTGTATTGCTGTATTGTTGGATTACTGTATTACTGTATTACTGTATTACTGTATTACTGTATTGTTGTGTTACTGTATTACTGTATTGTTGTATTACTGTATTACTGTATTGTTGTATTACTGTATTACTGTATTACTGTATTACTGTATTACTGTATTGTTGTATTAATGTATTGTTGTATTACTGTATTGTTGTATTACTGTATTGGTGTATTACTGTATTGTTGTATTAATGTATTGTTGTATTGTTGTATTACTGTATTACTGTATTACTGTATTGCTGTATTGTTGTAATACTGTATTGTTGTATTACTGTATTACTGCATTACTGTATTACTGTATTGTCGTATTACTGTTGTATTACTGTTGTATTACTGTATTACTGTATTACTGTATTGCTGTATTACTGTATTGTTGTATTACTGTTGTATTACTGTTGTATTACTGTATTACTGTATTACTGTATTACTGTATTGTTGTATTACTGTATTGTTGTATTAATGTATTGTTGTATTACTGTATTGGTGTATTACTGTATTGTTGTATTAATGTATTGTTGTATTGTTGTATTACTGCATTACTGTATTACTGTTGTATTACTGTATTGCTGTATTGTTGTAATACTGTATTACTGTATTACTGTATTACTGTTGTATTACTGCATTACTGTATTACTGTATTACTGTATTACTGTTGTATTACTGAATTACTGCATTGTTGTAATACTGTATTGTTGAATTACTGTATTACTGTATTACTGTATTGCTGTATTACTGTATTACTGTATTACTGTATTACTGTATTACTGTATTGTTGTAATACTGTATTGTTGTATTACTGTATTACTGCATTACTGTATTACTGTATTACTGTATTGTTGTATTACTGTATTACTGTATTGCTGTATTACTGTATTACTGTATTGTTGTAATACTGCATTACTGTATTACTGTATTGCTGTATTGTTGTATTACTGTATTGTTGTAATACTGCATTACTGTAATACTGTATTGCTGTATTACTGTATTACTGTATTGTTGTATTACTGTATTACTGTATTGTTGTAATACTGCATTACTGTATTACTGTATTGCTGTATTGTTGTATTACTGTATTGTTGTAATACTGCATTACTGTAATACTGCATTACTGTATTACTGTATTACTGTATTGTTGTATTACTGTATTACTGTATTGTTGTAATACTGCATTACTGTATTACTGTATTGTTGTATTACTGTTGTATTACTGTATTACTGTATTGCTGTATTACGGTATTGTTGTATTACTGTATTGTTGTATTACTGTATTACTGTATTACTGTATTACTGTATTACTGTATTGTTGTATTGCTGTATTGTTGTATTACTGTATTACTGTATTACTGTATTACTGTATTGTTGTATTACTGTATTACTGTATTGTTGTATTACTGTATTACTGTATCGTTGTATTACTGTATTACTGTATTACTGTATTGTTGTATTACTGTATTACTGTATTACTGTATTGTTGTATTACTGTATTGCTGTATTGTTGTATTACTGTATTACTGTATTACTGTATTGTTGTATTACTGTATTGTTGTATTACTCTATTACTGTATTACTGTATTGTTGTATTACTGTATTACTGTATTACTGTATTGTTGTATTACTGTATTACTGTATTACTGTATTACTGTATTGTTGTATTACTGTATTACTGTATTACTGTATTGTTGTATTACTGTATTACTGTATTATTGTATTACTGTATTGTTGTATTACTGTTGTATTACTGTATTGTTGTATTGCTGTATTGTTGTATTACTGTATTACTGTATTACTGTATTACTGTATTACTGTATTGTTGTATTACTGTATTACTGTATTGTTGTATTGTTGTATTACTGTATTGTTGTATTACTGTATTACTGTATTACTGTATTGTTGTATTACTGTATTGCTGTATTGTTGTATTACTGTATTACTGTATTACTGTATTACTGTATTACTGTATTGTTGTATTACTCTATTACTGTATTACTGTATTACTGTATTGTTGTATTACTGTATTACTGTATTGCTGTATTGTTGTATTACTGTTGTAATACTGTATTGTTGTATTACTGTATTACTGTATTGTTGTATTACTGTATTGTTGTATTACTGTATTGTTGTATTACTGTATTACTGTATTGTTGTATTACTGTTGTAATACTGTATTGTTGTATTACTGTATTACTGTATTACTGTATTACTGTATTGTTGTATTACTGTATTACTGTATTGTTGTATTACTGTATTGCTGTATTGTTGTATTACTGTATTACTGTATTACTGTATTACTGTATTACTGTATTACTGTATTGTTGTATTACTGTATTGTTGTATTACTGTATTACTGTATTGTTGTATTACTGTATTACTGTATTGTTGTATTACTGTATTACTGTATTACTGTATTGTTGTATTACTGTATTACTGTATTGTTGTATTACTGTATTGCTGTATTGTTGTATTACTGTATTACTGTATTACTGTACTACTGTATTGTTGTATTACTGTATTGTTGTATTACTCTATTACTGTATTACTGTATTGGTGTAATACTGTATTGTTGTATTACTGTATTACTGTATTACTGTATTACTGTATTGTTGTATTACTGTATTGTTGTATTACTCTATTACTGTATTGTTGTATTGTTGTAATACTGTATTGTTGTATTACTGTATTGTTGTATTACTGTATTGTTGTATTACTGTATTGTTGTATTACTGTATTGTTGTATTGTTGTAATACTGTATTGTTGTATTACTGTATTGTTGTATTACTGTATTGTTGTAATACTGTATTGTTGGATTACTGTATTGTTGTATTACTGTATTGTTGTATTACTGTATTACTGTATTGTTGTATTGTTGTAATACTGTATTGTTGTATTACTGTATTACTGCATTACTGTATTACTGTATTACTGTATTACTGTATTACTGTATTGTTGTATTACTGTATTACTGTATTGTTGTATTACTGTATTACTGTATTGTTGTAATACTGTATTGTTGTATTACTGTATTACTGAATTACTGTAGTACTGTATTACTGCATTGTTGTATTACTGTATTACTGTATTGTTGTATTACTGTATTACTGTATTGTTGTAATACTGTATTGTTGTATTACTGTATTACTGAATTACTGTATTACTGTATTACTGCATTGTTGTATTACTGTATTACTGTATTGTTGTAATACTGTATTACTGTATTGTTGTAAAACTGCATTACTGTATTACTGTATTACTGTATTACTGTTGTATTACTGTATTGTTGTAATACTGCATTACTGTATTACTGTATTACTGTATAATACAACAATACAGTAATACAGTAATACAGTAATACAGTAATACAGTAATAGAGTAATACAACAATACAGTAACTCTATTACTGTATTACTGTATTACTGTATTACTGTATTGTTGTAATACTGTATTGTTGTAATACTGCATTACTGTATTACTGTATTACTGTATTGTTGTATTACTCTATTACTGTATTACTGTATTACTGCATTGTTGTATTACTGTATTACTGTATTGCTGTATTGTTGTATTACTCTATTACTGTATTACTGTATTGTTGTATTACTCTATTACTGTATTACTGTATTGTTGTATTACTCTATTACTGTATTACTGTATTGTTGTATTGTTGTATTACTGTATTACTGTATTGCTGTATTGCTGTATTACTGTATTACTGTATTACTGTATTACTCTATTACTGTATTACTGTATTGTTGTATTACTGTATTGTTGTATTACTGTATTACTGTATTGTTGTAATACTGTATTGTTGTATTACTGTATTGTTGTATTACTGTATTGTTGTATTACTGTATTACTGTATTACTGTATTGCTGTATTACTGTATTGTTGTATTGTTGTATTACTGTATTACTGTATTGCTGTATTGTTGTATTACTGTATTACTGTATTACTGTATTACTGTATTGTTGTATTACTGTATTGTTGTATTGTTGTATTACTGTATTACTGTATTACTGTATTGTTGTATTGTTGTATTACTGTATTACTGTATTACTGTATTACTGTATTACTGTATTGTTGTATTACTGTATTACTGTATTGTTGTATTACTGTATTACTGTATTGTTGTATTACTGTATTACTGTATTACTGTATTGTTGTATTACTGTATTGTTGTATTAATGTATTGTTGTATTACTGTATTGGTGTATTACTGTATTGTTGTATTAATGTATTGTTGTATTGTTGTATTACTGTATTACTGTATTACTGTATTGCTGTATTGTTGTAATACTGTATTGTTGTATTACTGTATTACTGTATTACTGTATTGTTGTATTACTGTTGTATTACTGTTGTATTACTGTATTACTGTATTACTGTATTGCTGTATTGTTGTAATACTGTATTGTTGTAATACTGTATTACTGTATTACTGTATTACTGTTGTATTACTGCATTACTGTATTACTGTATTACTGTATTACTGTTGTATTACTGAATTACTGCATTGTTGTAATACTGTATTGTTGAATTACTGTATTACTGTATTACTGTATTGCTGTATTACTGTATTACTGTATTGTTGTATTGTTGTATTACTGTATTGCTGTATTGTTGTATTACTGTATTACTGTATTACTGTATTACTGTATTACTGTATTGTTGTATTACTGTATTGTTGTATTGTTGTATTACTGTATTACTGTATTACTGTATTGTTGTATTACTGTATTACTGTATTACTGTATTGTTGTATTACTGTATTACTGTATTACTGTATTGTTGTATTACTGTATTCTTGTATTACTGTATTACTGTATTACTGTATTGTTGTATTACTGTATTACTGTATTGTTGTATTACTGTATTACTGTATTGTTGTATTACTGTATTGTTGTATTACTGTTGTATTACTGTATTACTGTATTGTTGTATTACTGTATTGTTGTATTACTGTATTACTGTATTACTGTATTACTGTATTACTGTATTGTTGTATTACTGTATTGTTGTATTGCTGTATTGTTGTATTACTGTATTACTGTATTACTGTATTACTGTATTACTGTATTGTTGTATTACTGTATTACTGTATTACTGTATTGTTGTATTACTGTATTACTGTATTACTGTATTACTGTATTGTTGTATTACTGTATTGTTGTATTAATGTATTGTTGTATTACTGTATTGTTGTATTACTGTATTGGTGTATTACTGTATTGTTGTATTAATGTATTGTTGTATTGTTGTATTACTGTATTACTGTATTACTGTATTACTGTATTGTTGTATTACTGTATTACTGTATTACTGTATTACTGTATTACTGTATTGTTGTATTACTGTATTGTTGTATTAATGTATTGTTGTATTACTGTATTGTTGTATTACTGTATTGGTGTATTACTGTATTGTTGTATTAATGTATTGTTGTATTGTTGTATTACTGTATTACTGTATTACTGTATTACTGTATTGTTGTATTACTGTATTACTGCATTACTGTATTACTGTATTGTTGTATTACTGTTGTATTACTGTTGTATTACTGTATTACTGTATTACTGTATTGCTGTATTACTGTATTGTTGTATTACTGTTGTATTACTGTTGTATTACTGTATTACTGTATTACTGTATTGTTGTATTACTGTATTGTTGTATTAATGTATTGTTGTATTACTGTATTGGTTTATTACTGTATTGTTGTATTAATGTATTGTTGTATTGTTGTATTACTGCATTACTGTATTACTGTTGTATTACTGTATTGCTGTATTGTTGTAATACTGTATTACTGTTTTACTGTATTAATGCATTACTGTATTACTGTATTACTGTATTACTGTTGTATTACTGAATTACTGCATTACTGTATTACTGTATTACTGTATTGTTGTATTACTGTATTACTGTATTGCTGTATTACTGTATTACTGTATTGTTGTAATACTGCATTACTGTATTACTGTATTGCTGTATTGTTGTATTACTGTATTGTTGTAATACTGCATTACTGTAATACTGCATTACTGTATTACTGTATTACTGTATTGTTGTATTACTGTATTACTGTATTGTTGTAATACTGCATTACTGTATTACTGTATTGTTGTATTACTGTTGTATTACTGTATTACTGTATTGCTGTATTACGGTATTGTTGTATTACTGTATTGTTGTATTACTGTATTACTGTATTACTGTATTACTGTATTACTGTATTGTTGTATTACTGTATTGTTGTATTGCTGTATTGTTGTATTACTGTATTACTGTATTACTGTATTACTGTATTGTTGTATTACTGTATTACTGTATTGTTGTATTACTGTATTACTGTATTGTTGTATTACTGTATTACTGTATTACTGTATTGTTGTATTACTGTATTACTGTATTGTTGTATTACTGTATTGCTGTATTGTTGTATTACTGTATTACTGTATTACTGTATTACTGTATTGTTGTATTACTGTATTGTTGTATTACTGTATTGTTGTATTACTGTATTGTTGTATTACTCTATTACTGTATTACTGTATTGTTGTATTACTGTATTACTGTATTACTGTATTGTTGTATTACTGTATTACTGTATTGTTGTAATACTGCATTACTGTATTACTGTATTGTTGTATTACTGTTGTATTACTGTATTACTGTATTGCTGTATTACGGTATTGTTGTATTACTGTATTGTTGTATTACTGTATTACTGTATTACTGTATTACTGTATTACTGTATTGTTGTATTACTGTATTGTTGTATTACTGTATTGTTGTATTACTGTATTGTTGTATTACTGTATTACTGTATTGTTGTATTACTGTATTACTGTATTGTTGTATTACTGTATTACTGTATTACTGTATTGTTGTATTACTGTATTGTTGTATTGTTGTATTACTGTATTACTGTATTACTGTATTACTGTATTCCTGTATTCCTGTATTACTGTATTACTGTATTGTTGTATTACTGTATTGTTGTATTACTGTATTACTGTATTACTGTATTGTTGTATTGTTGTATTACTGTATTACTGTATTACTGTATTGTTGTATTACTGTATTGTTGTATTACTCTATTACTGTATTACTGTATTGGTGTATTACTGTATTGTTGTATTAATGTATTGTTGTATTGTTGTATTACTGTATTACTGTATTACTGTATTGCTGTATTGTTGTATTACTGTATTACTGTTGTATTACTGCATTGTTGTATTACTGTATTGTTGTATTGTTGTATTACTGTATTGCTGTATTGTTGTATTACTGTATTACTCTATTACTGTATTACTGTATTGGTGTATTACTGTATTGCTGTATTACTGTATTGTTGTATTACTGTATTACTGTATTGCTGTATTACTGTATTACTGTATTGTTGTAATACTGTATTGTTGTATTACTGTATTGTTGTATTACTGTATTACTGTATTACTGTATTACTGTATTACTGCATTGTTGTATTACTGTATTACTGTATTACTGTATTGCTGTATTACTGTATTACTGTATTACTGCATTGTTGTATTACTGTATTACTGTATTACTGTATTGCTGTATTACTGTATTACTGTATTGTTGTAATACTGCATTACTGTATTACTGTATTACTGTATTACTGCATTGTTGTAATACTGTATTGTTGTATTACTGTATTACTGTATTACTGTATTACTGTATTACTGCATTGTTGTATTACTGTATTACTGTATTACTGTATTGCTGTATTACTGTATTACTGTATTGTTGTAATACTGTATTGTTGTATTACTGTATTACTGTATTACTGTATTGTTGTATTACTGTATTACTGTATTGTTGTATTACTGTATTGCTGTATTGTTGTATTACTGTATTACTGTATTACTGTATTACTGTATTGTTGTATTGTTGTATTGCTGTATTGTTGTATTACTGTATTACTGTATTACTGTATTACTGTATTACTGTATTACTGTATTGTTGTATTACTGTATTGTTGTATTGTTGTATTACTGTATTACTGTATTACTGTATTACTGTATTGTTGTATTACTGTATTACTGTATTACTGTACTGTTGTATTACTGTATTACTGTATTACTGTATTACTGTATTGTTGTATTGTTGTATTGCTGTATTGTTGTATTACTGTATTACTGTATTACTCTATTACTGTATTACTGTATTGGTGTATTACTGTATTGTTGTATTACTGTATTGTTGTATTAATGTATTACTGTATTGTTGTATTACTGTATTGTTGTATTACTGTATTACTGTATTGTTGTATTACTGTATTGCTGTATTGTTGTATTGCTGTATTACTGTATTGCTGTATTGTTGTATTACTGTATTGTTGTATTACTGTATTGTTGTATTACTGTATTGTTATATTACTGTATTGTTGTATTACTGTATTGTTGTATTACTGTATTGTTGCATTACTGTATTGTTGCATTACTGTATTGTTGTATTACTGTATTGTTGTATTACTGTATTGTTGTATTGTTGTATTACTGTATTGTTGTATTACTGTATTACTGTATTGTTGTATTACTGTATTGTTGTATTACTGTATTGTTGTATTACTGTATTGTTGTATTACTGTATTGTTGTATTACTGTATTACTGTATTGTTGTATTACTGTATTGTTGTATTACTGTATTACTGTATTACTGTATTGCTGTATTGTTGTAATACTGTATTGTTGTATTACTGTATTACTGTATTGCTGTATTGTTGTATTACTGTATTACTGTATTGCTGTATTGTTGTATTACTGTATTGTTGTATTACTGTATTGTTGTATTACTGTATTGTTGTATTACTGTATTACTGTATTGTTGTATTACTGTTGTATTACTGTATTACTGTATTACTGTATTACTGTATTGTTGTATTGTTGTAATACTGTATTGTTGTATTACTGTATTACTGTATTACTGTATTCCTGTATTCCTGTATTGCTGTAATACTGTATTGTTGTATTACTGTATTACTGTATTGTTGTAATACTGTATTGTTGTATTACTGTATTCCTGTATTACTGTATTACTGTATTACTGTATTCCTGTATTCCTGTATTGCTGTATTGTTGTAATACTGTATTGTTGTATTACTGCATTGTTGTATTACTGTATTACTGTATTGCTGTATTACTGTATTGTTGTAATACTGCATTACTGTATTACTGTATTACTGCATTGTTGTAATACTGTATTGTTGTAATACTGTATTACTGTATTACTGCATTACTGTATTCCTGTATTCCTGTATTACTGTATTGTTGTATTACTGTATTACTGTATTGCTGTATTACTGTATTACTGTATTACTGTATTACTGTATTACTGTATTGTTGTATTACTGTATTACTGTATTACTGTATTGTTGTATTACTGTATTGTTGTATTACTCTATTACTGTATTGTTGTATTGTTGTAATACTGTATTGTTGTATTACTGTATTACTGTATTACTGTATTGTTGTAATACTGTATTGTTGTATTACTGTATTGTTGTATTACTGTATTGTTGTAATACTGTATTGTTGGATTACTGTATTGTTGTATTACTGTATTGTTGTATTACTGTATTACTGTATTGTTGTATTGTTGTAATACTGTATTGTTGTATTACTGTATTACTGCATTACTGTATTACTGTATTACTGTATTACTGTATTACTGTATTGTTGTATTACTGTATTACTGTATTGTTGTATTACTGTATTACTGAATTACTGTAGTACTGTATTGTTGTATTACTGTATTACTGAATTACTGTAGTACTGTATTACTGCATTGTTGTATTACTGTATTACTGTATTGTTGTATTACTGTATTACTGTATTGTTGTAATACTGTATTGTTGTATTACTGTATTACTGAATTACTGTATTACTGTATTACTGCATTGTTGTATTACTGTATTACTGTATTGTTGTAATACTGTATTACTGTATTGTTGTAAAACTGCATTACTGTATTACTGTATTACTGTATTACTGTTGTATTACTGTATTGTTGTAATACTGTATTGTTGTATTACTGTATTACTGAATTACTGTATTACTGTATTACTGTATTGTTGTATTACTCTATTACTGTATTACTGTATTACTGCATTGTTGTATTACTGTATTACTGTATTGCTGTATTGTTGTATTACTCTATTACTGTATTACTGTATTGTTGTATTACTCTATTACTGTATTACTGTATTGTTGTATTACTCTATTACTGTATTACTGTATTGTTGTATTGTTGTATTACTGTATTACTGTATTGCTGTATTGCTGTATTACTGTATTACTGTATTACTCTATTACTGTATTACTGTATTGTTGTATTACTGTATTGTTGTATTACTGTATTGTTGTATTACTGTATTACTGTATTGTTGTAATACTGTATTGTTGTATTACTGTATTGTTGTATTACTGTATTGTTGTATTACTGTATTACTGTATTACTGTATTGCTGTATTACTGTATTGTTGTATTGTTGTATTACTGTATTACTGTATTGCTGTATTGTTGTATTACTGTATTACTGTATTACTGTATTACTGTATTGTTGTATTACTGTATTGTTGTATTGTTGTATTACTGTATTACTGTATTACTGTATTGTTGTATTGTTGTATTACTGTATTACTGTATTACTGTATTACTGTATTACTGTATTGTTGTATTACTGTATTACTGTATTGTTGTATTACTGTATTACTGTATTGTTGTATTACTGTATTACTGTATTACTGTATTGTTGTATTACTGTATTGTTGTATTAATGTATTGTTGTATTACTGTATTGGTGTATTACTGTATTGTTGTATTAATGTATTGTTGTATTGTTGTATTACTGTATTACTGTATTACTGTATTGCTGTATTGTTGTAATACTGTATTGTTGTATTACTGTATTACTGTATTACTGTATTGTTGTATTACTGTTGTATTACTGTTGTATTACTGTTGTATTACTGTATTACTGTATTACTGTATTGCTGTATTGTTGTAATACTGTATTGTTGTATTGTTGTATTACTGCATTACTGTATTACTGTATTACTGTATTACTGTTGTATTACTGTATTGCTGTATTGTTGTAATACTGTATTACTGTATTACTGTATTACTGTTGTATTACTGCATTACTGTATTACTGTATTACTGTATTACTGTTGTATTACTGAATTACTGCATTGTTGTAATACTGTATTGTTGAATTACTGTATTACTGTATTACTGTATTGCTGTATTACTGTATTACTGTATTGTTGTATTGTTGTATTACTGTATTGCTGTATTGTTGTATTACTGTATTACTGTATTACTGTATTACTGTATTACTGTATTGTTGTATTGTTGTATTGTTGTATTACTGTATTACTGTATTACTGTATTACTGTATTGTTGTATTACTGTATTACTGTATTACTGTATTGTTGTATTACTGTATTACTGTATTACTGTATTGTTGTATTACTGTATTCTTGTATTACTGTATTACTGTATTACTGTATTGTTGTATTACTGTATTACTGTATTGTTGTATTACTGTATTACTGTATTGTTGTATTACTGTATTGTTGGATTACTGTTGTATTACTGTATTACTGTATTGTTGTATTACTGTATTGTTGTATTACTGTATTACTGTATTACTGTATTACTGTATTGTTGTATTACTGTATTGTTGTATTGCTGTATTGTTGTATTACTGTATTACTGTATTACTGTATTACTGTATTACTGTATTGTTGTATTACTGTATTACTGTATTGTTGTATTACTGTATTACTGTATTGTTGTATTACTGTATTACTGTATTACTGTATTACTGTATTACTGTATTGTTGTATTACTGTATTGTTGTATTAATGTATTGTTGTATTACTGTATTGTTGTATTACTGTATTGGTGTATTACTGTATTGTTGTATTAATGTATTGTTGTATTGTTGTATTACTGTATTACTGTATTACTGTATTGCTGTATTGTTGTAATACTGTATTGTTGTATTACTGTATTACTGCATTACTGTATTACTGTATTGTTGTATTACTGTTGTATTACTGTTGTATTACTGTATTACTGTATTACTGTATTGCTGTATTACTGTATTGTTGTATTACTGTTGTATTACTGTTGTATTACTGTATTACTGTATTACTGTATTGTTGTATTACTGTATTGTTGTATTAATGTATTGTTGTATTACTGTATTGGTGTATTACTGTATTGTTGTATTAATGTATTGTTGTATTGTTGTATTACTGCATTACTGTATTACTGTTGTATTACTGTATTGCTGTATTGTTGTAATACTGTATTACTGTTTTACTGTATTAATGCATTACTGTATTACTGTATTACTGTATTACTGTTGTATTACTGAATTACTGCATTGTTGTAATACTGTATTGTTGAATTACTGTATTACTGTATTACTGTATTGCTGTATTACTGTATTACTGTATTACTGTATTGTTGTAATACTGTATTGTTGTATTACTGTATTACTGCATTACTGTATTACTGTATTACTGTATTGTTGTATTACTGTATTACTGTATTGCTGTATTACTGTATTACTGTATTGTTGTAATACTGCATTACTGTATTACTGTATTGCTGTATTGTTGTATTACTGTATTGTTGTAATACTGCATTACTGTAATACTGTATTGCTGTATTACTGTATTACTGTATTGTTGTATTACTGTATTACTGTATTGTTGTAATACTGCATTACTGTATTACTGTATTGCTGTATTGTTGTATTACTGTATTGTTGTAATACTGCATTACTGTAATACTGCATTACTGTATTACTGTATTACTGTATTGTTGTATTACTGTATTACTGTATTGTTGTAATACTGCATTACTGTATTACTGTATTGTTGTATTACTGTTGTATTACTGTATTACTGTATTGCTGTATTACGGTATTGTTGTATTACTGTATTGTTGTATTACTGTATTACTGTATTACTGTATTACTGTATTACTGTATTGTTGTATTACTGTATTGTTGTATTGCTGTATTGTTGTATTACTGTATTACTGTATTACTGTATTGTTGTATTACTGTATTACTGTATTGTTGTATTACTGTATTACTGTATTGTTGTATTACTGTATTACTGTATTACTGTATTGTTGTATTACTGTATTACTGTATTACTGTATTGTTGTATTACTGTATTGCTGTATTGTTGTATTACTGTATTACTGTATTACTGTATTACTGTATTGTTGTATTACTGTATTGTTGTATTACTCTATTACTGTATTACTGTATTGTTGTATTACTGTATTACTGTATTACTGTATTGTTGTATTACTGTATTACTGTATTGTTGTAATACTGCATTACTGTATTACTGTATTGTTGTATTACTGTTGTATTACTGTATTACTGTATTGCTGTATTACGGTATTGTTGTATTACTGTATTGTTGTATTACTGTATTACTGTATTACTGTATTACTGTATTACTGTATTGTTGTATTACTGTATTGTTGTATTGCTGTATTGTTGTATTACTGTATTACTGTATTACTGTATTGTTGTATTACTGTATTACTGTATTGTTGTATTACTGTATTACTGTATTGTTGTATTACTGTATTACTGTATTACTGTATTGTTGTATTACTGTATTGTTGTATTGTTGTATTACTGTATTACTGTATTACTGTATTACTGTATTCCTGTATTCCTGTATTACTGTATTACTGTATTGTTGTATTACTGTATTGTTGTATTACTGTATTACTGTATTACTGTATTGTTGTATTGTTGTATTACTGTATTACTGTATTACTGTATTGTTGTATTACTGTATTGTTGTATTACTCTATTACTGTATTACTGTATTGGTGTATTACTGTATTGTTGTATTAATGTATTGTTGTATTGTTGTATTACTGTATTACTGTATTACTGTATTGCTGTATTGTTGTATTACTGTATTACTGTTGTATTACTGCATTGTTGTATTACTGTATTGTTGTATTGTTGTATTACTGTATTGCTGTATTGTTGTATTACTGTATTACTCTATTACTGTATTACTGTATTGGTGTATTACTGTATTGCTGTATTACTGTATTGTTGTATTACTGTATTACTGTATTGCTGTATTACTGTATTACTGTATTGTTGTAATACTGTATTGTTGTATTACTGTATTGTTGTATTACTGTATTACTGTATTACTGTATTACTGTATTACTGCATTGTTGTATTACTGTATTACTGTATTACTGTATTGCTGTATTACTGTATTACTGTATTACTGCATTGTTGTATTACTGTATTACTGTATTACTGTATTGCTGTATTACTGTATTACTGTATTGTTGTAATACTGCATTACTGTATTACTGTATTACTGTATTACTGCATTGTTGTAATACTGTATTGTTGTATTACTGTATTACTGTATTACTGTATTACTGTATTACTGCATTGTTGTATTACTGTATTACTGTATTACTGTATTGCTGTATTACTGTATTACTGTATTGTTGTAATACTGTATTGTTGTATTACTGTATTACTGTATTACTGTATTGTTGTATTACTGTATTACTGTATTGTTGTATTACTGTATTGCTGTATTGTTGTATTACTGTATTACTGTATTACTGTATTACTGTATTACTGTATTGTTGTATTGTTGTATTGCTGTATTGTTGTATTGTTGTATTACTGTATTACTGTATTACTGTATTACTGTATTACTGTATTGTTGTATTACTGTATTGTTGTATTGTTGTATTACTGTATTACTGTATTACTGTATTACTGTATTGTTGTATTACTGTATTACTGTATTACTGTACTGTTGTATTACTGTATTACTGTATTACTGTATTGTTGTATTACTGTATTGTTGTATTACTGTATTACTGTATTACTGTATTACTGTATTGTTGTATTACTGTATTGTTGTATTGCTCTATTACTGTATTACTGTATTGGTGTATTACTGTATTGTTGTATTAATGTATTGTTGTATTAATGTATTGTTGTATTGTTGTATTACTGTATTACTGTATTGCTGTATTGTTGTAATACTGTATTGTTGTATTACTGAATTACTGCATTACTGTATTACTGTATTGTTGTATTACTGTTGTATTACTGTTGTATTACTGTATTACTGTATTACTGTATTGCTGTATTGTTGTAATACTGTATTGTTGTATTGTTGTATTACTGCATTACTGTATTACTGTATTACTGTATTACTGTTGTATTACTGTATTGCTGTATTGTTGTAATACTGTATTACTGTATTACTGTATTACTGTTGTATTACTGCATTACTGTATTACTGTATTACTGTATTACTGTTGTATTACTGAATTACTGCATTGTTGTAATACTGTCTTGTTGAATTACTGTATTACTGTATTACTGTATTGCTGTATTACTGTATTACTGTATTACTGTATTACTGTATTGTTGTAATACTGTATTGTTGAATTACTGTATTACTGTATTACTGTATTACTGCATTGTTGTATTACTGTATTACTGTATTGTTGTATTACTGTATTGTTGTAATACTGTATTGTTGTATTACTGTATTACTGAATTACTGTATTACTGAATTACTGCATTGTTGTAATACTGTATTGTTGTATTACTGTATTACTGTATTACTGTATTGTTGTAATACTGCATTACTGTATTACTGTATTACTGCATTGTTGTAATACTGTATTGTTGTATTACTGTATTACTGTATTACTGTATTCCTGTATTACTGTACTACTGTATTGTTGTATTACTGTATTGTTGTATTACTGTATTGCTGTATTGTTGTATTACTGTATTACTGTATTACTGTATTACTGTATTGTTGTATTGTTGTATTACTGTATTACTGTATTGTTGTATTACTGTATTACTGTATTGTTGTATTACTGTATTACTGTATTACTGTATTGTTGTATTACTGTATTACTGTATTACTGTATTGTTGTATTACTGTATTGCTGTATTGTTGTATTACTGTATTACTGTATTACTGTATTACTGTATTACTGTATTACTGTATTGTTGTATTACTGTATTGTTGTATTACTCTATTACTGTATTACTGTATTGGTGTATTACTGTATTGTTGTATTAATGTATTACTGTATTGTTGTATTACTGTATTGTTGTATTACTGTATTACTGTATTGTTGTATTACTGTATTGTTGTATTAATGTATTACTGTATTGTTGTATTACTGTATTGTTGTATTACTGTATTACTGTATTGTTGTATTACTGTATTGCTGTATTGTTGTATTGCTGTATTACTGTATTGCTGTATTGTTGTATTGCTGTATTGTTGTATTACTGTATTGTTGTATTACTGTATTGTTGTATTACTGTATTGTTGTATTACTGTATTACTGTATTGTTGTATTACTGTATTGTTGTATTACTGTATTGTTGCATTACTGTATTGTTGCATTACTGTATTGTTGTATTACTGTATTGTTGTATTGTTGTATTACTGTATTGTTGTATTACTGTATTGTTGTATTACTGTATTACTGTATTGTTGTATTACTGTATTGTTGTATTACTGTATTGTTGTATTACTGTATTGTTGTATTACTGTATTACTGTATTACTGTATTGCTGTATTGTTGTAATACTGTATTGTTGTATTACTGTATTACTGTATTGCTGTATTGTTGTATTACTGTATTACTGTATTGCTGTATTGTTGTATTACTGTATTGTTGTATTACTGTATTGTTGTATTACTGTATTGTTGTATTACTGTATTGTTGTATTACTGTATTACTGTATTGTTGTATTACTGTTGTATTACTGTATTACTGTATTACTGTATTACTGTATTGTTGTATTGTTGTAATACTGTATTGTTGTATTACTGTATTACTGTATTCCTGTATTCCTGTATTGCTGTATTGTTGTAATACTGTATTGTTGTATTACTGTATTACTGTATTGTTGTAATGTTGTATTACTGTATTCCTGTATTACTGTATTACTGTATTACTGTATTCCTGTATTCCTGTATTGCTGTATTGTTGTAATACTGTATTGTTGTATTACTGCATTGTTGTATTACTGTATTACTGTATTGCTGTATTACTGTATTGTTGTAATACTGCATTACTGTATTACTGTATTACTGCATTGTTGTAATACTGTATTGTTGTAATACTGTATTACTGTATTACTGCATTACTGTATTCCTGTATTCCTGTATTACTGTATTGTTGTATTACTGTATTACTGTATTGCTGTATTACTGTATTACTGTATTGTTGTATTACTGTATTACTGTATTACTGTATTACTGCATTACTGTATTGTTGTATTACTGTGTTACTGTATTGCTGTATTACTGTATTACTGTATTACTGTATTACTGTATTACTGCATTGCTGTATTGTTGTATTGCTGTATTACTGTATTGCTGTATTGTTGTATTACTGTATTGTTGTATTACTGTATTGTTGTATTACTGTATTGTTGTATTACTGTATTACTGTATTGTTGTATTACTGTATTGTTGTATTACTGTATTGTTGCATTACTGTATTGTTGTATTACTGTATTGTTGTATTACTGTATTGTTGTATTGTTGTATTACTGTATTGTTGTATTACTGTATTGTTGTATTGTTGTATTACTGTATTGTTGTATTACTGTATTGTTGTATTACTGTATTGTTGTATTACTGTATTGTTGTATTACTGTATTACTGTATTGTTGTATTACTGTATTGTTGTATTACTGTATTACTGTATTACTGTATTGCTGTATTGTTGTAATACTGTATTACTGTATTGCTGTATTGTTGTATTACTGTATTACTGTATTGCTGTATTGTTGTATTACTGTATTGTTGTATTACTGTATTGTTGTATTACTGTATTGTTGTATTACTGTATTGTTGTATTACTGTATTGTTGTATTACTGTATTACTGTATTGTTGTATTACTGTTGTATTACTGTATTACTGTATTACTGTATTACTGTATTGTTGTATTGTTGTAATACTGTATTGTTGTATTACTGTATTACTGTATTACTGTATTCCTGTATTCCTGTATTGCTGTATTGTTGTAATACTGTATTGTTGTATTACTGTATTACTGTATTGTTGTAATACTGTATTGTTGTATTACTGTATTACTGTATTCCTGTATTCCTGTATTGCTGTATTGTTGTAATACTGTATTGTTGTATTACTGCATTGTTGTATTACTGTATTACTGTATTGCTGTATTACTGTATTGTTGTAATACTGCATTACTGTATTACTGTATTACTGCATTGTTGTAATACTGTATTGTTGTAATACTGTATTACTGTATTACTGCATTACTGTATTCCTGTATTCCTGTATTACTGTATTGTTGTATTACTGTATTACTGTATTGCTGTATTACTGTATTACTGTATTACTGCATTACTGTATTGTTGTATTACTGTGTTACTGTATTACTGTATTGCTGTATTACTGCATTGTTGTAATACTGTATTGTTGTATTACTGTATTGTTGTATTACTGTATTACTGTATTACTGTATTACTGTATTACTGTATTGTTGTATTACTGCATTACTGTATTGTTGTATTACTGTATTACTGTATTACTGTATTACTGTATTGTTGTATTACTGTATTACTGTATTACTGCATTACTGCATTACTGCATTACTGTATTACTGTATTGTTGTATTGTTGTATTACTGTATTGTTGTATTACTGTATTACTGTATTACTGTATTACTGTATTACTGTATTGTTGTATTACTGTATTACTGTATTGTTGTATTACTGTATTACTGTATTGTTGTATTACTGTATTGTTGTATTACTGTATTCCTGTATTACTGTATTACTGTATTGTTGTATTACTGTATTGTTGTATTACTGTATTACTGTATTACTGTATTGCTGTATTACTGTATTACTGCATTGTTTTAATACTGTATTGTTGTATTACTGTATTGTTGTATTACTGTATTACTGTATTACTGTATTGTTGTATTACTGTATTGTTGTATTACTGTATTACTGTATTGTTGTATTACTGTATTGTTGTATTACTGTATTGTTGTATTACTGTATTGTTGTATTACTGTATTCCTGTATTACTGTATTACTGTATTGTTGTATTACTGTATTACTGTATTACTGTATTGTTGTATTACTGTATTGTTGTATTACTGTATTGTTGTATTACTGTATTGTTGTATTACTGTATTGTTGTATTACTGTATTCCTGTATTACTGTATTGTTGTATTACTGTTGTATTACTGTATTGTTGTATTACTGTATTGCTGTATTACTGTATTAGTGTATTGCTGTATTACTGTTGTATTACTGTATTACTGTATTGTTGTATTACTGTATTACTGTATTACTGTATTACTGTATTGTTGTATTACTGTATTACTGTATTGTTGTATTACTGTTGTATTACTGCTGTATTACTGTTGTATTACTGTATTACTGTATTACTGTATTACTGTATTGTTGTGTTACTGTTGTATTACTGTATTACTGTATTACTGTATTGTTGTATTACTGTATTACTGTATTGTTGTATTACTGTATTACTGTATTGTTGTATTACTGTATTGTTGTATTACTGTATTGTTGTATTACTGTATTACTGTATTGTTGTATTACTGTATTACTGTATTGTTGTATTACTGTATTACTGTATTACTGTATTACTGTATTGTTGTATTACTGTATTACTGTATTGTTGTATTACTGTATTACTGTATTGTTGTATTACTGTATTACTGTATTACTGTATTACTGTATTGTTGTATTACTGTATTACTGTATTACTGTATTGTTGTATTACTGTATTGTTGTATTACTGTATTACTGTATTGTTGTATTACTGTATTACTGTATTACTGTATTGTTGTATTACTGTATTGTTGTATTACTGTATTGTTGTATTACTGTATTCCTGTATTACTGTATTACTGTATTACTGTATTGTTGTATTACTGTATTACTGTATTGTTGTATTACTGTCGTATTACTGTTTTACTGTATTGTTGTATTACTGTATTACTGTATTGTTGTATTACTGTATTGTTGTATTACTGTTGTATTACTGTATTGTTGTATTACTGTATTACTGTATTACTGTATACCCCCCCCCCTACAGATCTCTAGCCAAGATGTAGCTGCTCCCCCCCCCTACAGACCTCTAGCCAAGATGTAGCTGACCCCCCCCCCTACAGACCTCTAGCCAAGATGTAGCTGCCCCCCCCTACAGACCTCTAGCCAAGATGTAGCTGCCCCCCCCCCCCTACAGACCTCTAGCCAAGATGTAGCTGTCCCCCCCTACAGACCTCTAGCCAAGATGTAGCTGCCCCCCCCCCTACAGACCACCGGCCAAGATGTAGCTGCCCCCCCCCTACAGACCTCTAGCCAAGATGTAGCTGGCCCCCCCTACAGACCTCTAGCCAAGATGTAGCTGCCCCCCCCTACAGACCTCTAGCCAAGATGTAGCTGCCCCCCCCCCCTACAGACCTCTAGCCAAGATGTAGCTGCCCCCCCTACAGACCTCTAGCCAAGATGTAGCTGCCCCCCCCCCTACAGACCTCTAGCCAAGATGTAGCTGGCCCCCCCCTACAGACCTCTAGCCAAGATGTAGCTGCCCCCCCCCCTACAGACCTCTAGCCAAGATGTAGCTGCCCCCCCCCCCTACAGACCTCTAGCCAAGATGTAGCTGCCCCCCCTACAGACCTCTAGCCAAGATGTAGCTGCCCCCCCCCCCCCTACAGACCTCTAGCCAAGATGTAGCTGCCCCCCCCTACAGACCTCTAGCCAAGATGTAGCTGCCCCCCCCCTACAGACCTCTAGCCAAGATGTAGCTGCCCCCCCCCCCCCCTACAGACCTCTAGCCAAGATGTAGCTGGCCCCCCCTACAGACCTCTAGCCAAGATGTAGCTGCCCCCCCCCCCTACAGACCTCTAGCCAAGATGTAGCTGCCCCCCCCCCTACAGACCTCTAGCCAAGATGTAGCTGCCCCCCCCTACAGACCTCTAGCCAAGATGTAGCTGCCCCCCCCCCCTACAGACCTCTAGCCAAGATGTAGCTGCCCCCCCCTACAGACCTCTAGCCAAGATGTAGCTGGCCCCCCCCCTACAGACCTCTAGCCAAGATGTAGCTGCCCCCCCCCCTACAGACCTCTAGCCAAGATGTAGCTGGCCCCCCCTACAGACCTCTAGCCAAGATGTAGCTGCCCCCCCCCCTACAGACCTCTAGCCAAGATGTAGCTGACCCCCCCCTACAGACCTCTAGCCAAGATGTAGCTGCCCCCCCCTACAGACCTCTAGCCAAGATGTAGCTGCCCCCCCCTACAGACCTCTAGCCAAGATGTAGCTGCCCCCCCCCTACAGACCTCTAGCCAAGATGTAGCTGGCCCCCCCCTACAGACCTCTAGCCAAGATGTAGCTGCCCCCCCCCCCTACAGACCTCTAGCCAAGATGTAGCTGCCCCCCCCCCCCTACAGACCTCTAGCCAAGATGTAGCTGCCCCCCCCCCTACAGACCTCTAGCCAAGATGTAGCTGGCCCCCCCCTACAGACCTCTAGCCAAGATGTAGCTTCCCCCCCCCCCCCCCCACCCTACAGAACACCGGCCAAGATGTAGCTGCCCCCCCCCTACAGACCTCTAGCCAAGATGTAGCTGCCCCCCCCCCCTACAGACCTCTAGCCAAGATGTAGCTGCCCCCCCCTACAGACCTCTAGCCAAGATGTAGCTGCCCCCCCCCTACAGACCTCTAGCCAAGATGTAGCTGCCCCCCCCTACAGACCTCTAGCCAAGATGTAGCTGCCCCCCCCCCCTACAGACCTCTAGCCAAGATGTAGCTGCCCCCCCCCCCCTACAGACCTCTAGCCAAGATGTAGCTGCCCCCCCCCTACAGACCTCTAGCCAAGATGTAGCTGCCCCCCCCTACAGACCTCTAGCCAAGATGTAGCTGCCCCTCCCCCCTACAGACCTCTAGCCAAGATGTAGCTGCCCCCCCCCCTACAGACCTCTAGCCAAGATGTAGCTGCACCCCCCCTACAGACCTCTAGCCAAGATGTAGCTGCCCCCCCCCCTACAGACCTCTAGCCAAGATGTAGCTGCCCCCCCTACAGACCTCTAGCCAAGATGTAGCTGCCCCCCCCTACAGACCTCTAGCCAAGATGTAGCTGCCCCCCCCCCCTACAGACCTCTAGCCAAGATGTAGCTGCCCCCCCCCCCTACAGACCTCTAGCCAAGATGTAGCTGCCCCCCCCCCTACAGACCTCTAGCCAAGATGTAGCTGCCCCCCCCCCCCTACAGACCTCTAGCCAAGATGTAGCTGCCCCCCCCCTACAGACCTCTAGCCAAGATGTAGCTGCCCCCCCCCCTACAGACCTCTAGCCAAGATGTAGCTGCCCCCCCCCCCCTACAGACCTCTAGCCAAGATGTAGCTGGCCCCCCCCTACAGACCTCTAGCCAAGATGTAGCTGCCCCCCCCCCCTACAGACCTCTAGCCAAGGTGTAGCTGCCCCACCCCCTACAGACCTCTAGCCAAGATGTAGCTGCACCCCCCTACAGACCTCTAGCCAAGATGTAGCTGCCCCGCCCCTCCCCTACAGACCTCTAGCCAAGATGTAGCTGGCCCCCCCCTACAGACCTCTAGCCAAGATGTAGCTGCCCCCCCCTACAGACCTCTAGCCAAGATGTAGCTGCCCCCCCCCCCCTACAGACCTCTAGCCAAGATGTAGCTGGCCCCCCCCTACAGACCTCTAGCCAAGATGTAGCTGCCCGCCCCCCCTACAGACCTCTAGCCAAGATGTAGCTGGCCCCCCCCCCTTACAGACCTCTAGCCAAGATGCAGCTGCCCCCCCTACAGACCTCTAGCCAAGATGTAGCTGCCCCCCCTACAGACCTCTAGCCAAGATGTAGCAGCCCCCCCCCCCCCCCCCCCCCCCCCTACAGACCTCTAGCCAAGATGTAGCTGCCCCCCCCCCCTACAGACCACCGGCCAAGATGTAGCTGCCCCCCCCCCCCTACAGACCACCGGCCAAGATGTAGCTGCCCCCCCCCTACAGACCTCTAGCCAAGATGTAGCTGCCCCCCCTACAGACCTCTAGCCAAGATGTAGCTGCCCCCCCCCCCTACAGACCTCTAGCCAAGGTGTAGCTGCCCCACCCCCTACAGACCTCTAGCCAAGATGTAGCTGCACCCCCCTACAGACCTCTAGCCAAGATGTAGCTGCCCCCCCCCCCCTACAGACCTCTAGCCAAGATGTAGCTGGCCCCCCCCTACAGACCTCTAGCCAAGATGTAGCTGCCCGCCCCCCCTACAGACCTCTAGCCAAGATGTAGCTGCCCCCCCCCCTACAGACCTCTAGCCAAGATGTAGCTGCCCCCCCCTACAGACCTCTAGCCAAGATGTAGCTGCCCCCCCTACAGACCTCTAGCCAAGATGTAGCTGCCCCCCCCCTACAGACCTCTAGCCAAGATGTAGCTGCCCCCCCCCCCCTACAGACCTCTAGCCAAGATGTAGCTGCCCCCCCCCCCCCCTACAGACCTCTAGCCAAGATGTAGCTGGCCCCCCCCTACAGACCTCTAGCCAAGATGTAGCTGCCCGCCCCCCCTACAGACCTCTAGCCAAGATGTAGCTGCCCCCCCCCCTACAGACCTCTAGCCAAGATGTAGCTGCCCCCCCTACAGACCTCTAGCCAAGATGTAGCTGCCCCCCCTACAGACCTCTAGCCAAGATGTAGCAGCCCCCCCCCCCCCTACAGACCTCTAGCCAAGATGTAGCTGCCCCCCCCCCTACAGACCACCGGCCAAGATGTAGCTGCCCCCCCCCCCCTACAGACCACCGGCCAAGATGTAGCTGCCCCCCCCCCTACAGACCTCTAGCCAAGATGTAGCTGCCCCCCCTACAGACCTCTAGCCAAGATGTAGCTGCCCCCCCTACAGACCTCTAGCCAAGATGTAGCTGCCCCCCCCCCTACAGACCTCTAGCCAAGATGTAGCTGCCCCCCCCCTACAGACCTCTAGCCAAGATGTAGCTGCCCCCCCCCTACAGACCTCTAGCCAAGATGTAGCTGCCCCCCCCCCCTACAGACCTCTAGCCAAGATGTAGCTGCCCCCCCCCCCTACAGACCTCTAGCCAAGATGTAGCTGCCCCCCCCTACAGACCTCTAGCCAAGATGTAGCTGCCCCCCCCTACAGACCTCTAGCCAAGATGTAGCTGCCCCCCCCCCCCCTACAGACCTCTAGCCAAGATGTAGCTGGCCCCCCCCTACAGACCTCTAGCCAAGATGTAGCTGCCCCCCCCCCCTACAGACCTCTAGCCAAGATGTAGCTGCCCCCCCCCCCCTACAGACCTCTAGCCAAGATGTAGCTGGCCCCACCCCTACAGACCTCTAGCCAAGATGTAGCTGCCCCCCCCCCTACAGACCTCTAGCCAAGATGTAGCTGCCCCCCCCCCTACAGACCTCTAGCCAAGATGTAGCTGCCCCCCCCCCCTACAGACCTCTAGCCAAGATGTAGCTGCCCCCCCCCTACAGACCTCTAGCCAAGATGTAGCTGCCCCCCCCTACAGACCTCTAGCCAAGATGTAGCAGCCCCCCCCCCCCTACAGACCTCTAGCCAAGATGTAGCTGCCCCCCCCCCTACACACCTCTAGCCAAGATGTAGCTGCCCCCCCCCCCCCCTACAGACCACCGGCCAAGATGTAGCTGCCCCCCCCCTACAGACCTCTAGCCAAGATGTAGCTGCCCCCCCCTACAGACCTCTAGCCAAGATGTAGCTGCCCCCCCCTACAGACCTCTAGCCAAGATGTAGCTGCCCCCCCCCCTACAGACCTCTAGCCAAGATGTAGCTGCCCCCCCCCCTACAGACCTCTAGCCAAGATGTAGCTGCCCCCCCCTACAGACCTCTAGCCAAGATGTAGCTGCCCCCCCCCCCTACAGACCTCTAGCCAAGATGTAGCTGGCCCCCCCCTACAGACCTCTAGCCAAGATGTAGCTGCCCCCCCCCCTACAGACCTCTAGCCAAGATGTAGCTGCCCCCCCCCTACAGACCTCTAGCCAAGATGTAGCTGCCCCCCCCTACAGACCTCTAGCCAAGATGTAGCTGCCCCCCCCCCCCTACAGACCTCTAGCCAAGATGTAGCTGGCCCCCCCCTACAGACCTCTAGCCAAGATGTAGCTGCCCGCCCCCCCTACAGACCTCTAGCCAAGATGTAGCTGCCCCCCCCCCTACAGACCTCTAGCCAAGATGTAGCTGCCCCCCCCCCCTACAGACCTCTAGCCAAGATGTAGCTGCCCCCCCCTACAGACCTCTAGCCAAGATGTAGCTGCCCCCCCTACAGACCTCTAGCCAAGATGTAGCTGCCCCCCCCCCCCTACAGACCTCTAGCCAAGATGTAGCTGCCCCCCCCCCTACAGACCTCTAGCCAAGATGTAGCTGCCCCCCCCCCCCCTACAGACCACCGGCCAAGATGTAGCTGCCCCCCCCCTACAGACCTCTAGCCAAGATGTAGCTGCCCCCCCCTACAGACCTCTAGCCAAGATGTAGCTGCCCCCCCCCTACAGACCTCTAGCCAAGATGTAGCTGCCCCCCCCCCTACAGACCTCTAGCCAAGATGTAGCTGCCCCCCCCCCTACAGACCTCTAGCCAAGATGTAGCTGCCCCCCCCCCTACAGACCTCTAGCCAAGATGTAGCTGCCCCCCCCCCTACAGACCTCTAGCCAAGATGTAGCTGGCCCCCCCCTACAGACCTCTAGCCAAGATGTAGCTGCCCCCCCCCCTACAGACCTCTAGCCAAGATGTAGCTGCCCCCCCCCCTACAGACCTCTAGCCAAGATGTAGCTGCCCCCCCCTACAGACCTCTAGCCAAGATGTAGCTGCCCCCCCCTACAGACCTCTAGCCAAGATGTAGCTGGCCCCGCCCCTACAGACCTCTAGCCAAGATGTAGCTGCCCCCCCCCCCTACAGACCTCTAGCCAAGATGTAGCTGCCCCCCCCCCCCTACAGACCTCTAGCCAAGATGTAGCTGCCCCCCCCCTACAGACCTCTAGCCAAGATGTAGCTGCCCCCCCCCCTACAGACCTCTAGCCAAGATGTAGCTGCCCCCCCCCTACAGACCTCTAGCCAAGATGTAGCTGCCCCCCCCCTACAGACCTCTAGACAAGATGTAGCTGCCCCCCCCCTACAGACCTCTAGCCAAGATGTAGCTGCCCCCCCCTACAGACCTCTAGCCAAGATGTAGCTGCCCCCCCCCCTACAGACCTCTAGCCAAGATGTAGCTGCCCCCCCCCCCTACAGACCTCTAGCCAAGATGTAGCTGCCCCCCCCCTACAGACCTCTAGCCAAGATGTAGCTGCCCCCCCCCCCCTACAGACCTCTAGCCAAGATGTAGCTGCCCCCCCCCCTACAGACCTCTAGCCAAGATGTAGCTGCCCCCCCCCCTACAGACCTCTAGCCAAGATGTAGCTGCCCCCCCCTACAGACCTCTAGCCAAGATGTAGCTGCCCCCCCCCCCCTACAGACCTCTAGCCAAGATATAGCTGCCCCCCCCCTACAGACCTCTAGCCAAGATGTAGCTGCCCCCCCCCCCCTACAGACCTCTAGCCAAGATGTAGCTGCCCCCCCCCCCTACAGACCTCTAGCCAAGATGTAGCTGCCCCCCCCCTACAGACCTCTAGCCAAGATGTAGCTGCCCCCCCCCTACAGACCTCTAGCCAAGATGTAGCTGCCCCCCCCCCCTACAGACCTCTAGCCAAGATGTAGCTGACCCCCCCCCCCTACAGACCTCTAGCCAAGATGTAGCTGCCCCCCCCCTACAGACCTCTAGCCAAGATGTAGCTGCCCCCCCCCTACAGACCTCTAGCCAAGATGTAGCTGCCCCCCCCCTACAGACCTCTAGCCAAGATGTAGCTGCCCCCCCCCCTACAGACCTCTAGCCAAGATGTAGCTGCCCCCCCCCCTACAGACCTCTAGCCAAGATGTAGCTGCCCCCCCCCCTACAGACCTCTAGCCAAGATGTAGCTGCACCCCCCCCTACAGACCTCTAGCCAAGATGTAGCTGCCCCCCCCCCCCTACAGACCTCTAGCCAAGATGTAGCTGGCCCCCCCCTACAGACCTCTAGCCAAGATGTAGCTGCCGC